>NC_056741.1:1298986292-1299181292 GCF_019279795.1 Protopterus annectens
GTCTTACTGATATATGCATTGGTATCCGTGACTAGAATTCTCCCTTACATGGTCCACTTTTATTACCATTCCAATGGTATATGTACAAAAGTTGATGAGTGCTGGCAGTTTCCCTTTCTTAAAGTTGGAAAACGTTT
Source organism: Protopterus annectens (assembly GCF_019279795.1). NCBI lineage: Eukaryota > Metazoa > Chordata > Ceratodontiformes > Protopteridae > Protopterus > Protopterus annectens. The sequence continues at coordinate 1,298,986,430 of NC_056741.1, forward strand.
TCTTACCTTTTCTAAGCCTGTTTATCCCTTTTAAATAAGGAGTTCCTCTAGAAGTAATGAATTATTTTCATACAGTCTGGGAAGGATCCCACAGCTGTTGCCTCAGTCAATACCTGTTTGATATTTCCAGACCATAGTATCATGATCATTGTTCTATAGTTCCAGCGCATACTGTCACAACTACTGTCCTATATTACCAGAGCACTGTATCACAACTATTGTCCTATAGCTCCATAGCATCAAGGTTACTTTCTATAGTTCCACAACACAGTATTCTGACCATTGTCCTATAGATCCAGAGCATAGTATCATGACAATTGTTCTATGGTTCCAGAGCATAGTAATAAGGCCATTGTCCTATAGTTCCAAAACGCAGTATTAGGATCATTATCCTATTTTCCAAAGCACAGTGTCATGGCCATTTTTCTACTGTTCCATTGCAAACTATCAAAACTACAGTCCTATATTACCATAGCACTGTATCAAGGCTGCTGTCCTATAGTTCCAGAGCACAGTTTCATGACTACTGTCCTATATTTCCAAAACATAGTATCATGTCCATATTTCTATATTTCCTGAGCATAATATCATGACCACTGTCATATAGTTCCAGAGCACAGTATCATGGCCAGTGCCATATAGTTCTAGAGCACAGTATAATGGCCAGTGCCATATAGTTAGAGAGTATAGTATCATGGCTATTGTTGTCATATAGTTCCAGAGAACAGTATCATGGCCAGTGCCATATAGTTTCCAGAGTATAGTATCATGGCTATTGTTGTTGTATATTTCCAGAGCACAGTATCATGGCCAGTGCCATATAGCTGTGCTAACAAACAAAAGAAAGAATATAAGGTGAAGGACCAGATGAGAAGGAAAGAAATGTGGAAAAAACATAAATATAGTTGCGAGTATAGAAAACTTCTGGAAGAGCCTCATGTTGATCAAGAATGAATGCAGGAATGGTTAAGGAGAGGTGAATTTACATCAAGAAATGAAAGGTTACTATTGGCAGCCCAAGATAGTGGGCTACGTACATGCTGGTTTATTAAGTCCATTGAACATGTGGGAAAAACAGACATATGTAGGTTTTCTGGAACCAAAATGGAAACAGTCACACACCTTATTGCTGGTTGCAACTCTCTAATGGCAGAGGGACTGTATACTGAAAGGCATAATAATATGGCAGGATTGTTACACTGGAGATTATGCAAACATTATGGTATTGAAGTGGCTGAAAAACACTGGAAACATGCGCCACAGAGAATCATAGAAAATGATGAAGTTTAGATCACTTGGGATCACCCAATACCAACAGTCCAAAAGATAGATGCTAGAAAACTGGATATAGTGGTCCAAGAAAAGACGACAAAAGTAGTATTGATCATGGAGATTGCCACACCTAGTGACTACAATGTCTTAAAAACAGAGAGACACAAAGTCATAAAATACCTTGATCTTTAGGCAGAAACAAGAGCCATGTGGAAGAAAGATGCACAGACAGTTCCAATAGTAGTAGGAGCAACTGGTCTTATAAAAAAGAATTTACAATCGTATTTAGATATGTTGCCAATTCATGTAACACCGTACAAATTGCAGAAGGAGTCATTACTGGGCACATTGTGGGTGCTGCGAAGAGAACTTTTGGCAAACATCAAAGAATGAAACAATACTAATTTCATGAACTTTAATCATACTTTGACTTAGGAATGGGGTCCATTCCTGTCATGGTATTAGAAACCCAAATGAATTGGAGAAATTAAAAAAAATTCCAGAGTATACTATCATGACTATTGTTGTCGTATAGTTCCAGAGCACAGTATCATGGCCAGTGCCATATAGTTCCAGAGTATAGTATCATGGCTATTGTTGTCGTATAGTCCCAGAGCATAGTATTATGGTCACTGTCCATGGTTTTATGATATGATCAGTGTGTTTAATAAGTGCAGGATCTATTACATGTCTGGGCCTAAAAGCATGATGGAAAAACAAGAGAAGACACTCATATCAAATCAAGGAATGCTGCACTGCTTCAACACAACCTTTTCTAGGACCTTAGCTACAGGGCATAACAGGTTGATTGGTCTTTAATTGCTAGTGCTACATTTCAAGACATCTATTTCAAATGGTTTCAACTGCCTTTTCACATTCGTTCAGGCACTTAGGACAAAGCCTGCATTGATAGACCTACTGCTCAATCCCAAAGCCAAGAAAGGGAGAAAGTACACTTGTTTAAACTTACCATAAATGTAGATGTTTCTTGCCCCCAACAGAAAGGACCCCCTAGCTGGTCTCTAAGAGTAAGGGCCTTATCCCCAGCATACTACAGTGTGTAACCTTGAACCTAATCCCAACAGAGAAGGGGAAACAACCTGGATCTAGAGAGGGAAAATGTCCACCCCAACTTTTAGGGTAAGAGTGGAAGAAGGGGGGGAGAGACTACTACAACAGTGAATACACTTGAATCTTTATGGAAAGTTTACACAACTGTACTACATTTTTCATGTTTCACTGCTGCAGTCCTAACTGATGGGGTGACTCCCAAAGCTGATAAGATGGTGAATGGAGAATGTTATGGAAAGTATAAGATGCCCTACAAAATTGCAGTGGCAAACCATCTCTAGACTTGGAAAAGGTTGGTAGGTTATAGTGGCCGGTGAAGGTATGTACAGAGGACAAAATAGCTGCTTCTAAAATGTCCATAGTGGCCACCCCTTTTAGAAAGGCAGTAGACATAGCAGTAGCCCTGGTGGAGTGTGATGTAGCAGAGTCTGGGAGCTTTTTTCCATAGTGGTTGTAGCAAAAAAAAATGCAGTGAGAGAGCCATTTGGAAATTATTTGTTTAGATACTGGTCTTTCCTCAGTGTTACAAAGAAAGGCCACGAAAAGCTTGCCAGATTTTCTGAAATGTTTTGTTCTGTACAGGTAGTAATACAGTTGTCTATGCACATCAAATGAGTGGAGGATTCTTTCCCTCTTATTTTGAGGGTTAGGAAAGAAGGTAGGCTGGTGGATGGCCTGGTTCAAAGAAATCTCTGTAACCATTTCAGGCATAAGGGACAGAGACTCTGTGATGGTGAAACATATGGAAAGGTTTACACACATAAGGGCCTGAAGCTCTGATACTGTTCTAGCTGAAGTAATGGCTAGAAGGTCAAGAACCTGATGTCTGCAGAGGCAGCTGGCTCAGAAGGGGGGGGTGAACTTCTGCAAAATTAAATTGAGATCCCACAGAGGAGCAGGAGCTTTTCTCAGGGGTCTAATGTGAATAACCCCCTTCAGGAACTGTTTCATGAGTGGGTGAGAAAAGAGAGTAGGGGTGAGTGGACAGATAGGCTGAAATGGCTGGTGTGACTCTTAACTGAGGAATGAAGAAGCCCTTTGTTAAAAAGTTCTAAGTATGCGAGAATTAGTGGAACCTAAGAGTGAAGAGGGTGCTATCCGTTTTGTCTGCACGACATAGTAAACCTCTTCCATTTATCAGCTTAAGATTTTCTTGTACTCTGTGGCTTGGTTTCATTTAGAATGTCCAGGATCTGTTTATCAGGGGATTTATTTATTTTACATTTGTTTACCGGGCTAGTCCACCTGGACAACATGTCCTTTTTCAGTGAAAGCCCAGGGAGAAAAGCTCTACACAAAGAAATTCAAACAACAGACAATTAAACAGAAAAATGGCATTACAAGTGATAACAAGTCTGAGAGATGACAAGTAGGCAAGATATACAGGGTCTATATTATATATTAAAAGTTTAAAAACTTCGAACCTCATATGTTTGACAACATATGAGTGAAGTTTGCAACTTCCAAAATATAATAAAAAATTTAAAAAAAAACTTACCTGAACAATCTGAGGATCTGAGCAAGCCCACCTGCACCCCCCACACCCTCCCTACTTAAATATACCAACTCCGAGATCGCACTTCACTGGAGAAAAGGGAAAGTTTCCCATTCTGCACTGTATAGAGCTGTTGCTTTTAACTTTCAAACTTTTCAAAGTTCGATCATATGCTGTTGACCATATGACATTCAAACTTTGAAAAGTTTGAATAATTAACAGGGACCTGATATACAATTGGACATAGAATAAAGCTTACATTGAGTGATAGTAACAATATATACAAATTTAGATATGTCAGGGATAAAGTACATGACAAACAAGGAGAGTAAAAAAGCAAACTTTGAGTTATATTTATGCACTTTTACATATTAGTTGAGTTCGCTTGGTTAAGTTAGTAGTAATAATATTACATAGATCAGTTATAAAACTCAAGATAAAAATGTTAGTATGAAGAAAGGATTGTCTAAGGTGAGTAGGGAGATCTTAGTCTGGGGTGGAGCAAGGGCAGAGCCATTTACTGGAAAGGTGGGTTTTCAGTATTTGTTTAAATTTAGTTAATGTAGTGCTTGATGTGATATTGCTAGGTTGAGATAATTGATTATAATATCTCTACCAAAATTCAGAAGCTGTTTTCTTGTTCTTGCACATCTACGTACCTGTATACCCTTCAGTGTTAAAATGTGGATTTTTTTATGTTTATGTTCTTTGAATATTTATTTATTAATTTATTTTTGTATTATCTATATATGCATTGCCACTGTGTCCAGATCGTGGCTGAAAGGGTTCTTAGGACTAGAACACCTAAAAGAAAAAAAAACAAACAAAACAAATATATATGAATGTGTGTTTATGTTTGCAGTAAATTCTGTTAAATACATTTTTAATCGACAGAGTTTACAGCTGTCTATTTTAGTTGAAGGCACTCTTTATGGAGCACCAGAAATGTCGAAGTGAGGAACAGTGACTGTTTTTGAGTGTGTCCCCTTTGTCTGCATAAAGATAAGTGAGCCTTTGTTTTAATGCAAAAGCTGTTGGAAATGCCAGAAGCTTTGGCATTAGTTGTAGGATTGTGTATCCTTGCTCATATGTAACCCTGCCACGACTCCAATCCTAACCCTACTTATTACCTTACTAAAAACCCTCCCATAGAATCATAGGATCGTGGGTTCATAGGAAATACAAGGCAACTGAGTCTTATAACCATTTAGACTTTGCCTGTACCTCAAACTGAACCACCTGTCATGATGAGGGCCTGGACAGTCAATCCAGGGGTGAATTTTTGAATACCCATCCAATCATCCAGTTCCTGTCTGAAAGAACATAATGTGCTGCACTGCTTAATTTACAGTGGGGGTCTATTCTAGAGGTGTGGTAGGCACTGTTCAATGAATCTATATTTCTACCATGTTTTATTTATCTGATGGTGAAGATTTAGATAGCTTGTGCTGGTTTTTGTTGAGACTATTCAGTTTATGGAGATACAAAAGATCCAGGAACACTGAAACCCTAATGATTTGGAAGGCAAGGGAAGGCACAGATCTCCACAAAGGAGTCTATATGATACTCATCACAAGGATAGTCCCCCAATCTTTTCTGACAGGTTAGGGTTTTTAAGCCAGTGAACTTCTCATTTAGGAACCTCTGGGTTCTTTCAATTTGTTTGATATGTCTAGTGAGGAACATCTCAACGAGAGCATTGTATTCAGTAATTTGCCTAATCAATGTTGAATATACTGAAACAATGGCTTATCTGGATCTGTGTGATATTCCCTTGGCAACCAACTTTACATAGAGGGGTTCTCTGATTACTGTATTTACATGACGATCAAAGGAGGGGGAATAATAAGCCAAAGTTCCATAGGCTCTGGAAACATTCTCATATTGGTGTGGGGTATTTCCTATGTTGTATGCTGGGGGAAGGGTAATTTACCAAATGTGATAATATTGCACTTTTTACCATTTAATTCAAGCCCATTTTAGTACACCAGCTATTTACAAGTATAAGTTCTTGTTGCAGGGCATTGGTGTGAGAGGGTAGCTTGGCAATGATTCACAATTTACTGTCATCTAAAAACTTGGTTAGTCAGTGGTCTTGGTTTATGGTTTGGAGATAAAAAAAATATATGCCAAACAAATGAGGTTCTAGCACATGGATCACCACTGGTTACCTTCATACTCCTTGATGAGGAACATGCCACTGTCGTTGAATGGGTTCTGTCCTTTAGCCAATTTGCTAAACATCTTACTACATATGGATCCATTTGTAATGCATTAAGCTTAATAATTATGCTAGCATGAGGTATGGTGTTAAAGGCACTGGCCAGGCCAACAGTTTATGTTACTCTTCCAAAGAAGTTAACCAGATTCATTAGACATACTCTACTCTTGACAAAGCCAAACTGCTCCATGTCTAGTCTGATGTGGTTTTTAATGTCATAGTTTATCAGGTCAGTTATAATATATTCCATAACTTTGCAAACAAGAATCATCAAGCTGATGGGCCTAAAACCCCTTAGGTCAGTGGTGGAGCCACCATTGTGGAGTGGCACCACTACTGCTGCATGCCAAACCTCAGGGATGAATCCAGTGGTTAAACTCAGGTTAAATAGTTAAGGAGGTGCAATGCCATGGTGGCTTGTTTAGTACAATTTATTAAACAGCAGGTATATTATCAGTTCCCAGGGAGGAAGTATTTTCATTCTTGGAGTGCACCTGTATTACATTAGCTTTAGTGAAGATAGGGGGTGTGACAGCTTCAGGGATAAGTAGACTTTGGATAGTCATCTCCAGGATGAAGTTTGCACTGAATTTTTTTGCTAGTATATGGAAATGTCCACTGGGTCAAAGTATGCCTCTCAACCTCTTAGTGCAAGACTTCTGGATAAAGTCTGACGTAATGGGGGATAAAGGCAAAAAATAGGGGCACATTTTAAATATTGCTGTTATAAAAGTTACTAGAATAACAGGATTTATGTTAGCATGCATTTTCTGAAGGATAATCTTTAGCTCATGCAGGTGATTTGTCAAAAAAAAACACTGTTTTTATGAGGAACAGAACAAAAATATGAGGCAAAAATCTGGACATTTTGTGTAAATCTGTACAGTTGAGAGGTATAGATAGGTGGTGCCATTTTGAATAAGTTCAGAGCAATGTTTGGTGTTATTTCTTAGTTTCCTAACGTAACTAAAGAATGATATGTTATTATCCTTAGCTTCAGATGTTAACCTGAGTACATGGGCTGCCTTATTAGTCCTAATAGTATTTTTCAAGATTTTAGTCAATTTTTGATGTTATGCTTAAATTGAGGGTATTTTGGTTTCTGTATACTTTAAGGATTTTTATTGCAGAGGTCACTTATGCTGGTGGACCACCAAGGTGATTTGATTTTATACTTCCCTTTATATTTAGATCTCATAGGAACTGAATATTCACTTAAGATACTTACATCCTAAACACTGTACATAAAACAAAAGAACCAAACAACAGTGAAAATCGGCAAAGTTAAAAATTAATATTATGTGCCACTAAAACAATAATGATTCTAGTTAAATAAATTAAATAAATTGGATAGACAATAAAATATACTCTGTCTGCAGACTGAAATTGATATTCTTAAATAAGTTGTATTTCAGAGACCTTCAAAATGAACCTTCCTTATTTGAAGCCCATATTCTGGAAGGTAGAGGTATCTTGGCCTGAGTGGGTATATGTCATTTTATCTAAACTCATCTTATCAAAGCTCGGTTTATCTAAACACAACTTATCTAAACTCATTTTATCTAAACCAGCAAAACTCAAGAAAAACAGAACAAAATTTGTTTTAGATGGCAAGCCTCCCTGTACCCCATCCCCTACGTTACATATAACAACTCCACAGTCGCACAATAGTGGAAGAAATGGAAAAAAAAAAACACTGGAAATGCACCACCAGCAAAGGTATAGTTGGCTCAGCCAGCAATGTGGGCTAAATCCAGAAGTAGCACCCCACCCGCTTGCTCAAATAGAAGAACAAAAACAAAAAGAGAGAAAAAGGGCAGCTTCAATAGACTGCTGATAGCAGTCTGAAGTACATGCCCCGTCCCAGACACATACCTCCTCCTTCCCACAGATCTTCACTGGAAGAGTCAAAATAAGGGGGCAGATCCGATGGATGGCTCATGTCAGTTTGAATTATACATTCCCTCCTAGACGCACTCTCACCTCCCAAACACATTTCTTCACTGGAAGAGTGAAAAAAAAGGGCAGCTCCGATAGACTGCTCATGGTAGTCTGAAGTATACTCCCCCTCCAAGTCACATGCCCCCTCCCTGCCACAGCTCTTCATTGGAGGAGAAAAAAAAGAAGTTTGTATGTTACTTGATTTAGCAGTACTCAGAAATGTCAGTACAGAAAGAAGAATGCAGAAATGGCACTTCAGAATTGTGCCTTCTAACACCTTGCTCCAGGAGCACATGGCCCGTTCTCCCCACCCTTGCATTGCTACTACCATCAGCTTGTACAAGTACAGTGCACTGCAATAAAGCAAACTGCAAAATTATTTATACATTTTTAAGAAAACTCATACAAGTGATCAACAAATGTTTTTTCAGGCTACAAAAACATATATTCTTTTTTTTTTTTTTTTAGTTTTGTTGGTTTAGATAAGTTTGGCTTTGATAAAACTGACATACAACCATATAGCTTCATAGGTGAGTAGCAAGCTAGCTGCCCTTGTAGGTCATTTTAAGCCTTGCCAATTTCCCTTTCAAACCCTGTACTTTGTCTCTGTTAAACACCTTAACCATTACACCAACCCCCAAGCTGATGTATCACAATGTCAAAACATCAAATGGTTTATCATTGACCTGACATGCTTGAACGTGCATTACATTGACAGTAACATCAGGGAAATGCATGTGAAGTAATGCAGGACAGTGGGGATCAGACGATCAGTCCTTTTTCCACTGTAGTACAATCTCATAGTTAATATATATAACTATCAGGGGATATGAGGGGTGCAGGGGGCAAGCCCCCATGCAAAAAAATTATTATTTTTTTTTTATTTTAATGTTATGCAAGTTCCATAATATTAGTTCGATTCTCATAGGGACCTGAGTGTGTATTATATATATATATATATATATATATATATATATATATATATATATATATGGTTTACCTTTGAAAGGTTGAAAATCAACCTACCGAACGGCCCTTTGTGCGAACCTGAATGATGAAAATCATCAGTCTGATCTGCACCGAAGTTCGAAATCGAAAACCAGATTCGCTGATTTTTGAACTTCAATTCGAAAGACATAGCGTAATGCAGGGTGCCCCCAACACCCCCTGTACTTTATTATTCTAACTCCAAGGTCACACTACAGTGGGGAAAGGGTCCATTTCCCGATCCCCATTATAGTGCACCTCGCCGAATCTGCAATGAGCGAATGTTACTGTGCATTCGCTCATTGCACATTCGATGCATTTTATTTTCGACTTTCCGAGAACTTGAAAAAGTCTTTTTGGACTTTTGAATTTCACACATGTGCATTATGCACATGTAAAGGTAAACCATATATATATATATATATATATATATATATATATATATATATGGGTCTATTGTCTTTAAACGAAATTACATTTAACCAAATCTGACTTACCCAACTCCACTTCTCCGAAGTTGCATTTCACCGAACACTTGGACTGCTAAAATCCTTTCCCTCTGAAAGGAACATGGGGCATGGTGGGCTTACTTTTGGTCCATTTAGGTTAATTCCCATGGTGGCCAAGTGGTTTCTTTCACAGGGAAAGGGTTTCTGCAGTCCGTGCGTTTGGTGGAATGCAGCTTCGAAGTAGGGTTGAGTAAGTCAAATTTGGTTAAACGTAATTTCGTTTAAAGAAAGTAGACCCATATATATATATATATATATATATATATATATATATATATATATATATGTGTATATATATATATATATATATATATATATATATATATGTGTGTGTGTGTGTGTGTGTGGGTCTACATTGTTAAATCAATGTACTTTGTTGAACTCATTTCCGTGAAAGTGCATTCTATCAAAAATGCACTTTCGCGTAATAAAAAAGTAAAAACTAAATAAAAAAAAATAATAATAACACACTACACAGTATTATGCAGAGGGCAAGCCCCTGCACCCCATGTGACATGTGGGGGGGCTGCACCCCCCCACACCCCCTACTTTAATATTCTCACACCGAGATTGCACTACAGTGGGGAAAAGGGAATATTCCCTTATCCCCACTGTACTACGATCTCAACAAGAGTTTTCTTAGTTGTCCATCAACAGTATACATTGATGTACAACTAATGCTACATGTAAATGGCATGTTTTTTTTTTGTTTTCTTTACTGAAAGTGTATTTTTGACAAAATGCACTTTTGCTAAAGTAATTTCGACAAAGTACGGTTAGATGAACCGTACTGTCAACAAAACAAATAGGACCCATATGTATATATATATATATATGAATCTAGTACAGTAGATTGGCTTACCATAACACCAAAGACGAGAAAGCCGAGATGGAAATACCAAAACTGCACAACAACGAAAACGTACATGATCGACACTCAGAACTGCAATGATGTTGTGAATGCAACTGAAACAGGTAAGTACGAAAGGTAAGTGTATAAAACCACTGAACAGTTTTTGCCCCCTGCTCATCTCCCCGCAACTTAAATATACCAACCTCAAGATCGCACTACAGTGGGGACAACGGTACTAGTTTTTTAAATAACGTAGTTACCTGTTTCAGTTGTATTCACTACATTATCACAGTTTTGAGTGTCGATCATGGGCGTTTTCATTGTTGTGCAGTTTCGGTATTTCCTTCTTGGCTTTCTAGTCTTCGGCATTATGGTAAGTCGATGCACTGTAGTAGACCAATATATATATATATATATATATATATATATATATATATATATATATATATATATATATGAATGCATATAGTTTTTGTCCCAGTTGCTTGCTGATCATCAGCTCCAGTCTAACAAATCAGCCTATTCTTTTACCATCAGTGAGGTGAGGGTTGACCAGTAGGGGCTATAATGAAGGTAGCCAACAGTGTTGGTTCAGGTATTTACCTTGAACCCTACTCCCCTACACACACTCTGTATCACGAGTGAAGTGGGCAAGCAATGGGCTGTCCACACTTATCTTCTTTCACTTACCATAAGTGGCATTGCAATCAACGACCTGCCTTCCCATCCTCAAGCATAGCCGATTGTTTCCCAAGTCTCCATTTCAGAAATCACACCACCCTTTGTGTTCACCAAGCACCAGCAAATCTTTCCCACCCCACCCCCAGAAGAAATGAGTGGACCACACCCCTTCACAACTCTTCATCCCGCCACACCTGACTCCTCCACTGCCTGTGTTGCTAATCAAGCCCTGGTCACCTAGGTTGTAGACAGGTCTCCATTTCTCTGCTCCATAGAGACAGGCTAACAAAAGATAGAGGGTGGCTGGAACATTACCTGTCATAGAAGTGTTTGTAAGTATCTTTCACTTTTTGGTTATTTCTCTTCACAGATTTCAAAGGAACAGTCTTTGGTCTCCGTTTGGACTGCAGTAGAGGTATGGAAATCCTGATTTATCTATCAAGCATCAGCTATGTGGAGTTAACTTCAGCATCACTGTGTGAACTAACAATATAAGACAAAGCCGCTTTATACTGATTAAGTTTATGAAGAATCTTACTGCAGTTTGGACTACACTTTCAGCAGCTCCATTGCACTATGAGTAGCAAGGACTTGTAAGAAGCCATAATCCTCAGCAAATTGCTGAAACTCTATAGATATAAAATGTGTGCTAAGTGACTAATTCAATTGGTATGTCATATCTAGTAAACATTGTCTTGAATTTGGAAATAATTTCTTAGCTAGTTATCAGTGGAACATATAAAATGTATTCAATTTAAGCATAATAGTCTACCATTACAATGTTGCTCTTTCCTTCAGACTTACATAGATCTGATGCTATTTTTGTACCAAACACCTTGCTGTAACAGCTAGTAGCAAAGGTTCTCTCCTCTAGGATGGCTATGTATTATGCAAAACTGGCACATAGAAAGAAATGTTGCAATGCTCATGCTGATACTGAGGCACCATAACATTTTAACTTTTTCACAATATTTAGTCAGGCCTTGATGTCCTTTATCTATTTGTTTCAGTACTCTGACATGTTGTGTTGAAGGTACAACAATTCTGTTTCAGTACAGCAGCTACCCATTGTGTTCTGACAATTGTGCTCAAACAATATAGTATATCAGATGCTTAATTGGTGCATAACAGTTAGGCCATCCTTTGCTTGTGTATTTAATGACCATTCATAAATCATCGTCTTATTTGGTAGTTTGTATTAGTCATCAGGTCATTTAGTAGTTAATGGTTGATTTGCCTTGATGCTCTGCACACATGCAGCATGTTGCAATATCAGTTAATGTTTGGAAAGGGATTAGATTTCTTGGTAATATGTCAGCCCCAGCTAATTGTTTCCAGGTACATAGATTACTCCAGCACTGAAATGTCTCAGTCTCATAAGCAGCCTCTGGCATCTAGGTGATGCTTTGTTCAACTGAAGGAATTAATCAGTGGAACCGGTGGTTTGTAATCAGTCAGGAGTTGGACATTCTGTAGCCATAGTAGGTATCTTCTTCCATGCCAGAATACTTGCAAGGCACTCCTTCTAATTTGCAAATATCCTTTTTCTGCATCCATTAAGATTCTGGATCAGTAGACAATAGGTCTTATGACTTGTCCATCCATTTGAAGGAAAGAAGCACTTAGACCATAACTACCATAACTACTACCATCAGCCCTTATAACTGTTGGTTTGGTGACATCACAGGTGAGCACTACAGCAGACATCAGCATTTGCTTAACTTTGCTGAAGGCTTGGGCTTCACATACCTCATGCAGGTTAGTATGACTTTGACTTTGCCTAAATCTTGTCTGATTCTGCTAGGTCTTATGCTATGACTGAAATACTGGATTTTGGAAATACTACAACTGCATTTGTCACTGTTTAGTTTCAAGCCTGAGTTCTTACTGGTTTGGGGAACTGCTTTCAATTTTATGGCATATATCTTTTTATCAGAGCCAGACACTGGCACATCATCCATGGCAACAACAGCACCATTTGGCTTTTAACAGATCGATCATTTTTTCATGCTGAAATATTTCTGCTGCTGAAAATATACTAAATAGTAATCTTGTGAAACAAAACCTTCCAGTAATAAAGGCTGTTAGCTTTTGATTATGTCTCTCTAGGCATATCTGCCAGAACCCATGAAAAGAATCTAATGTGGAAAGCACTTTAGTGACAACCACTTTGGGTACGATATTGTCAAGGGTAGATAGCATGACATTTTCTCTTATTGCTACATCATTTAACTTTTTCACATCAACACTTATTCTCACACTGCCATTCTTTTTGATAACTAGTGCCACTTGTGCACAATTTATATGTGCAGTTGCACTTTCAATTAAACCAAGTGTTTGCATACATTAAAGTTCTGCCTCCACTTTTGACAGTATTTGAAATGGCACCCTTCTGGGTATGGTCAAGGCATCTGGGAATGACTCTGGCTACTTCTTTATTTTTAATGGCTGACAGCTAAGACAATCTGCTTTTCCAAACACATCAAACATTAACTTCATGTACTCTATCAATTGCCAGCACTGACTTGTATGACACAGTTGTACTGAGCAGAATATGCACATATGGACCTTCCAGCATATAGGTTCAGACTCATACCTGTGGTCACTGCTAGGAATTTCCCCTGGACTTGAGTTGGCCTGCAGGGCTAAAAATTTCCATTTCTGCTTCTTACAACTGCGGACAGTATGACAACCTTCTTTAAGTACCACATGATATCTCAACAACATCAGCCCCTGAATCTGTTTTAAAATGTATTGTGGTTATACATATTGAAAGTTTGACTTGTCATCTGGTTCATTGTTTGCTATGGTAGTTACTGAACCAAGGAAAGATGCTTTCTGACCACCTACCTCAAATATGTTCACAGTGGCTACTTTTCTTGCTAGCTTAGTTTTACATACGACAGCAAAATGTCCATTCTTTTTGCATTTATTACACCTTCTGCTATATGTAGCACACTGCTTTGACCTAGCATGTGAAGTGTTACATCTTCTACATTTACTTAACTTGCATTCACTATTTCTCATACACATACTTATATTGTCCATAATCATGCTTTTTAATTAATATGTCATTTTATTGTATTTTACCCCAAATACTTCATTTGTTGCATTTCTCTTTGCATTTTGTCTCATTATTTATTCACCCTATCAATCTGAATTTCCTTTGCTAAACTAAAATTCACTTTCAGCTGTAACTTTTGAGACATACCAGTACCAGCCAGCCCAATGTCATTGTTCTATCATCATTTTTTTCTCCAAACATCTTTATTAAATGTTCACATATGACAAAGGCAATCTTACATTTATATAAATGAAAAACATGCAAAATGATACCACTTTAGTTGCAAACAGTTTACATCACAAACACCATTGAAACAACTGTAGATACCAACATTATGCATCACTTACAAACCATCCAGTCATTGTCAGTTAAATATTATATGGCTCATTCACCTCCTGCCTCCTAAACCTCATTCCTGCTCTGCATATATTATTCCCACAAAGTTTGCTCCTTCCCTTTTCTAAAGATCCCAATTCCAGTTGTTTTATCTCTGTTACTATATTTACTACTTTTAGTAAAGTTGGTTTAGACTTTGATTTCCATTTTCTAGTAATTGCTTTTTTGGCAGCCACCATAATTAGACTCAGCAAAGCTTTACTATGTTTAGGCAATTCCGATTCTGTAGCATAACTCAAAAAAATCATCTCCCCAGTCAGTCCAGTCTGCTCACCCAGCATCTCTGACAGAGCAGTCTGCAGAGAATCCCTAAAATCTGCCAGCTCATTACACTCCCAAAAAATATGTTCCTGGGTACCTCTTTCTTGTCCATCACACCTCCAATATTTGCTATCCACCTAAGGAAAAATTCTTTGGAGTCTACTTGGGGTATAAAAATATCTATATGAATACTTCTAGGCAAAGATCCTAAATCTTCTAGATGTTGTTGCATATTTGGGAGATATACATGTATTCCTCATTGTGTCTTTGTGAGTTTCTTATCTGGTCTCTCTTCCCAAATCTTTCTAAGCTCCTCTGATTAATTCTTATAATTATCATGCAATATTTTATATGCTTTACTAATTATTCTTTTTTAACAGCAGCTTCTGTTCTAGATTCTATTAAAACTGTACCACTGCTGGTCTTTTATTTAGGAACTCCCTATTTCTTTCTCTTTGCCTATACTCTGATATCAATCATCGATGGGGAAGGCAATCTCTAACCTGCAGTCCAAATAAATTCTTAGCCTCTTCCCATTCTATTTCCTTTCCCTTTCTAGTTATTTGCTCCCAATACCTTGGTTCCTTTGCCAGTTTTCTCCAATAAATTCCAGCCCCCTCTTGCCTATTATCTGTATTCCTGGCCACAATCATCCCTATCTGCAAAATCTCTTTTCTCCATTCTCATGCTGGTTTGGTTCTTAGAATACGACCTGCTATTTTATGAATATAATACTCTGTATGATTTTAGTTGTTCTCCATAAGAGTCTGCATACAAAATCTCAATCTCTCCTTATTTCCTGAGCTTCCTCCCTGTGTCAGCATCATTCCCTTCCACTGTGAATTATAGCTTTCTGCTTGTGCTATGTATAACAGCCTTAACTGTGTTAATCTAAAATACCCCCTAAAATTAGGTAATCCCAGTCCGCCTTGTTCTATCGGTAGAATCAGCTTATCCCACTTGACTCTTGCTGTCTTCCCTTCCCAGATAAAATCCTTCAACTCTTTTTTAATTGCTATCCACAACTTCTCCACCGGTTGATAAAAGTATGCCTGACCTTTGTTTAAGACTAAAGGACTAAAAAAATTTGAATGGTTTGTATCTTAGTATCCATATCCATATAACAAAATTTCCAGTTTCTTAGTTTTTGTACTTCTGTTTAGTCTATTCCCACATATCCTTAGCTGCCACCACAGAGTTATTTGTAATCCATACTCCTAAATATTTCATTTTATCATGTCCCCATAAATATGGATATTGGACCAATTTGTGTGTGAGTACATAATTTACCATTATTGCTTTTCTTTTAACTTCATTAATTTTGTATCCTGAGAAGATTTGAAACTGTCTTAAAATGTTCCACAACACTGTAATGGCCCTTTGTGGTTTTGTCATGTATAAAATAATATCATCTGCAAATAGAGCCAGCTTTTCCTGACTACCATACCAATTATATCCTTGAATTTCTGAGTCCCTTATTTTCTTTGCCAATGGTTCTAAATATAATGCAAACAAAAAGGGGAAAGTGAACAACCCTGCCTGGTTCCTCTACTCAAGTGGAAAGTATCAGAGAGGATCCCACCCACTTTAATTCTCACCTAAGATCCCTCATATATTCTTCTAATCAAAATCGTAATTGTATCAGGGAAAGCAAATGCTTCCATTGCTCTGCTCATGAAGTCCCAGTCTACTCTGTCAAATGCTTTCTCTGCATCAAGACCCACCAATAAAAGTGGTACTTTATTACACTTTACTTCCTTCTGAATCATCAATGTTCTGTTAATATTGTCAAATGTTTGACAATATTGTCAAATGTTTGCCTCCCCTCCACAAAACAACATTGATCCATATCTATCAATTTTTGTATCACTTTTGCCATTCTTTTAGCCATTGTAGACATGAATGCTTTATAATCATGGTTTAGTATTGAAATGGGCCTGTATGAAGCTGGATCCAATGGATCATTACCCTCTTTAGGCATTATAATTACCACCGCCTTCTTCCAGGATGCTGGTACCTCTCCTCCTCTTAAAATACTGTTAAACAAAACCTTCCAGATCTTTATCAGTTTTTCCCTCCTAACCTCCAAACTTCCACTGGATTACCATCTATTCCTGGGGACTTTCCTGTAGATTGGTTATATATCACCATTTTTATCTCATCCCTTCCTATCCTAACTGCTAGCAATTGAACCTCATCTACCGCTTACATTGGCATATTTAATTCTTCCATAAACATTTCCATTTGTACCTTTTCTTGATTTCCATATTTCTCTGCTTTATACAAATTTTCATAAAATTTCCAAAATATTTTTAATATTTCTATAGTGCCTCTTGTTATCATCCTTGTTATAGGCTCCCTAAGCTTGGTGACTGCCCTTTCCACTTTCTGTTGCCTTAGTTGTGCCAAAGGTTTTTGTGCTCCAGAATTATTACGAAAAAACAGTTGCTTAAAAGCAACCTCTGTTCTGTCATAATTTGTTCAGCTCTTGCCTGGTTAAACTCACGGTATTGACGGTTCATGTAAATGCTTGACAAATGCTTCTATGGATTCTCTCTTAGCTTGATCACATTTGTGTAAGCATGCCCTATCTTGAATAACATTTCTTTTTGGCATAAAATGTTCATTGAGTTTACTTATTGCTGGCTCATTTGTAATACTCTGGCTCTCAAAAAAAATGAAAATAAACTGTAAATGACTTCCGTTTCTTTGTCTGTGGCATAAAGTAAGATATTTACCTGTAACTCTTCATTTTCATTCCCAAGCTTTGATGCTTTTTGGGTGTATGTAAACCTCTATCTGCATGACGACCAGGCATAACTGTCAGCTGTCCTGAATTTGCAAATAATTTGTGATTTTGCCTCATATTTTTGCCCTGTCCCTTCTACAATGGTAAATAAGTGAGTATTATGGTTCCCTATTATGCAGTTGTAGACGCAGGTTGTCGAATGCGTCTATTGAACAGTAAAGCGTTTAAAGGCAAAATAGTGAAGCGGCATTTCAGTGAATTCTTTCCCTGGGAAAGAATTAGTTTGGCCGCTTTCGCTACTTTGCCTTTTTGACACTGTAGTGCGATCTCGGAGTTGGTATATTTAAGTAGGTGGGATGTGGGGGGGCACAGCCCCCCCACGTCGGGAGGTGTGGGGGGGTGAAGTCCCTACGTTAAGTAATGTTTTACTGTATGTTTTTATTTTTGTTTCGGAACAGCGATTGTTTTCCATTGGAAAATAATCTCTGTTCTGAAGTTTTGACGTACACTTTCGCTTAAATGCGGTCGATTATCTATCGTTCGCTCTTCTGAGCATGCAATATGATAATATAGACCCAGTATTTTGGTTAGTAATATGCTAACATGCCAGATATTAATTAGACTTTCATATTTCTTGTTGTTCATAAAATGTATGTTGATACATCTGTTGTTCTACTTACTCTTTAATTGACTCAGAGTAATATTTAAAAATATTTAAAAATTGTTCCTGATTTCTATTATCCATCCCCACATTATTTTTATTTAGCTTTCTCAAGAACTATTGATCAAAGAAGTTGAGAGGTATGTGGCCAATAAATTTTCAAAGTTAAATGGCTCTAGAGGATTGTTTTTGTTTTTGTTATTTTGGGCTTCTTGACTGAAAATCATTAAAATAGCTGTGTTCTGAGGCATATGCTATTACACACCAATAAGACAATAACTAACTTATCAAATTATTTGTTCAAATCAATTTAATAATTTAACAAGTCCCAACCTATTCAGTTCTGACAATAACTTACCAAATATTACCTTCATTATTTTTCACAACATGAAAGTAAACTTAAGGGTCTATATGACCTCACACTCAAACTCATCCTCCCCATGCAGTCCCTCCCACAAACATTCTGCAAATCAAATACAGGTTTATCCTACTCCCCTTTTCCTTAAAGACAGGTTTAATAAGCGCATGTCTCCAATCTTGAGCAATCTCCCCATATTTATATGACCTAGTGAATAAAAGATATAATGGTACCTTAAGTTCTTGTTGAAGTGTTCTCAGGTCACAGTTACTAATTCCGTCTTCTCCCTGTGCTTTGTTTGGATCCAGTTTGTGCAGTTCGTTTTCAATATAATCTAATTTGTTTCCAGTATTTGGGGTTATCTGGATGTCACTAGGACAACTTGTCACCCCCTTTGTGGAGTCAAACAGTTCTGCATAACATTTTTGTAAATATATCTATAATCTGGTGTGTCTGGGAATAAATTTTAGAATCTGCACAGTTTATCAAATTGTGTGTTTTTACTCCTTCCACATCTTATGTATCTATAAAAAGGTTTCCTATTATGCTCAATATCTTTATGTAAATTTTCCTCAAATGTTTCTTAAGCTTAATAATAATATATATATATATATATATATATATATATATATATATATATATATATATATATATATATATATACACACACACACACACACACACACACACACACACACACACACACACACACACACACACACACACACTTACAATAAACATTCATGCACAGACACTCACAGATGCACTTAAACACTGTCCATGTACACACAATGGACACAACCGTTTCTTACACACATTCTGTGCTACCTACCTGGATTGTCAGTCTGTGTAGGCAAAATTATCCCAGTTCCTCTGTGCAGATTCCCCTAATGAAATACATACATACACTACCTATTGGAATATACAGATGGATCTTCTGTGCATGTCTTGGGGCAACTTACATAGTATAGAATTTATTTAATAATTGTCCTTATGCATCAGATAAGAATGTGCTACCTATTGCACCACTGACACTAGGGATATGACTTTAGTTCTGCACAAGTTTCCTAACATGTTGGCCCTGCCCATCAACTACTGTATTTTCACACAATGCCAAGACTCCTGCTTCCTATTACCACAGAGCTATCCTACTAGGCATCCTCTAAATTATGAATTTGGACAGGATTGCCTAGCATAAAAGTTGTCCTGAATGTGTGCATATTAGGCAACTTGTGTATGAATCCCAGCTCTTTTTAGCTGTACTGACACAATAGTCACAAACTTTTTTGAATTCTGTGATTTTTTTTTCTTTTACACATCTATGCAAATTGTTTCTAGCATAGCTTCTACAAAACTTGTAAATGCTACACACTTCTTCCTCTTGTTCTTATAGCCCAACTTTTGCAACAAAGTGAATTAGTCAGGGACCTAGGTGTTTGCTGTTACTTGCTTTTACATTAACAATTTATAGGTCAGACATCTTGGCAGAAGTTGTTTAACTGGGCTCTCTGAGTTGGGAAGCAATCAGGAAAGGTCAAAGTATAGTTATTTATTGTCTAGATGGCATATGGGTCAGTTTTCAAGCTTCTTTCTCTGCATGGAGCTTTCCACTGGGCCACAGTGGTTAGCAGTGTCCTGTATAGTAGCAAATGCCTAGACAGTAAAATTCCCTATAAAGTTAGGATTAGATCTGAAACCTGTTAAACAGTGTGGCGTTATGCAGAAATGAGCTTAGAGCAGCTAGCTTGTGCACTGAATAACACTACTATACTCTAGCATTATATAACATCCTGCTCTTAACCCCAGAAACTACTCTAGAGGTGAACCTTGTTAAAACCCAATCCATAATCCTTAACAGACAACTCAATTGCAGGAACAGACAACATGGATATGCAATTTCCAAATGTTTCTGTAGCCAGCTTGGTAGATTTGGGTGTCCTAAGGCAATGTAGCAATTGTCTCATGTTCTCAGACAACCAATTAATCATTGAGGAAAATAACACAGTATGCAGAAGATGTAATATACACAATTTCCTTGGAGGCAAAAATGTGGCATATAAACAAAGTTGTCGGGAATACCCCTGCTACATCCATCATGCATACCGTTCCTGACATACACAGATTGTCTTAGGCTGAGGAGTTTAAATAAACCTTCACAAATCTGAAAGACCTCCAGAGCCATCTAATGGCAGCACTGCTCCTTAGCAATCACTGAAGCACACTCTAAAAGCAACACCAAACATCTTTCATAAGCCTACACCTAATGGTATCCCAACTGCAAAGCCCATAAGGCAAGAATGTACTTTACCTAATTATTTTATCATTGGGAACTCCATTGTGTGACAGACAGATGCCTCATTCACAAGGTTGGACAAAGAGATCACTGTTAGTTGCCTATCTGGAGGCAGAATCCTCAGTATTATGCATGCACTCAAGTTGCTGCACAACACATACCAATATGATTCTATCGTAGTCCAGGTGGGTGTAAATGACCTGAAAAATACCTCACTGGACTATCTGAAAAGAAATATAATGGATCTTTTGGAATATGTGTCAAAGATAGGCATAAGCCATGCAATGAACAGCATCCTACCTTCATCAAGGATGGTGCCGGAGTATGAACAGGAAATTATTGATTTTAATAATTGGTTTAGTTTCTGGTGTCACAACTAGGGGATTCAATATCTGTCAGCATGGGACAACATGGTAAAAAGACCACATTTCTTTACCAAGGAGAAGTTGCACCTGTCCTCCTAGGCTTTCGGATATTGGCCAAAACTTTATCTACCCCCTTAGAGCCTTTTAGGCTCTACCAAAAAGACAAAACTATCAACATAGAGAAAAAGTCTACAAGCAACCTTAAGGTGTTACTGCTCAATGCTCAGAACCTAAACAAAAAATTCCACATTCTTCAAGCCCTCCACAATCTTGAGAAAATAGACATCTGTGATGTGACCAAGACTTGGTTTAAAGTAATAGAAATTACTCCAGAAGTGCAAGGCTACAGACGGTGCCTTCCTCACATTTAGAACAATAACTGCGCAGACTGGGGCCAAAGGTGAAAGTGTTTCAATCTAGGTTATCAAGAAACATACCTCCAGGTTGGTTTAACATGATGATACCATGGAGATCATCTATGTGCCAGTCATCACAGGTAAAGATCCTCACCATATCATGACTAGCTACAGGTCACCATCTCTATTCCCCTAGTGTCTCATGACTGTTACCTAAACTTACTACAGTCACTCACCATCCAACTAATCACCCTATTCATGGTTCATTTTAACTATTCCTTTATAAACTAGACAGTGTACACTGCCTCAAACTCACAGGCACAACACTTTATTTAGCACATAACACACTGGAAGAGATACTGCACCCTCCAACCAGAGGATCACTAGTGAAGTTGGATCACAAAGCTGTCTCATTTGAAGTAAAAAGCAACCCAGAAAATCCAGCTAAATCAGTAACAGTTAGGAATTATTCAAAGACAAACTGCATCATATTAAGTGACAGTTTGTCAAAATCCAAGACTCCACCCAACCACAAGAACATGGCGGAGCCTATTCAGACTTATTCACAGAGTCACTATGCAAACATCTAAATGGCTGCATAGAGGCTGCTGTACCTATCAGAAATAAACCGAAAACAAACATTAAAAATAAACCCCACTGGTGGAATCCTCATCTAAACAGGGTATATAATAAAAGAATAAAACTCATGATCAAAATCAGGAAAATTTTATTTATTTTATTTTATTTTCCATTTGTTGACCGAGCTAGTCTAACTGGATATATGTTCATTTTCAGTAGAGGCCCAGGAAGAAAAGCTCCAACACAGATAAAAAACAGACAAAGGTTTTTTTACGAAAAAAAATATACCGGACATAGATGCTATTTCTACACAATTTATTGAGCTATTTACAAAAAGTAGCGCAAGATATTTACTTGTACTAGTAACTAAAAAA
Source organism: Protopterus annectens (assembly GCF_019279795.1). Lineage (NCBI taxonomy): Eukaryota > Metazoa > Chordata > Ceratodontiformes > Protopteridae > Protopterus > Protopterus annectens. The sequence goes on from NC_056741.1 coordinate 1,299,008,916, forward strand.
AGTATCACATTTCTGGTTAAATGTTTTCATATTGCACTACAGGACCTAAGTTTAGTGGAGAGAGTAGAGTTAGTAAAGATATTAGTAGCAGTACTGATAGGTTAGTCAGGGTTACAGCAAGGGCAAAGCCAGTGTGTATTAAGGAAAATTTTGAGTTTATGTTTGAAGAGTGATAAGGTAGGAAGGGAAGTAAGTTCACTAGGTAGATGGTTCCAGTTTTTCCTAGTTGTGTTAGAGAACAGGAAAAGCAATCCCCTTAAAGACAACTGCTCTTTTATACAATTAAACAAGAAACTAAATGGTCTAATTAAGTCCAACAAGGCCAGCTGTGATATCAGGATAGCCTTGCAGGCTAAGGACAATCAGAAGACCTTCTTCAGAACCTTAGACGTAACACATAACAGTGTGCTGAACTGGTGGTGAACAGCACCACCTACACCGATCAGGGTGACATAGCAAATCTACTGGCTGATAAATTCAGCTCAAACTTCACCCTCACTCCCCTCAGCTCCACCGGGTGAAATCCGTCCAACATACTTCCCCCAGCTATCAGCAGCGATCAGTGCTGACAGCACTCTCTAAAGCCAAGAACACTGTCTTTATGGATCATGACAACATCACAATTTGCTTCCTGAACTGTCTAAAACACAACCTAGCAGGACCACTTGAGACACTTTTCAGCTACAGCCTCAAAACAGGCTATATTCCAAGTGAATGGAAGACCGCAACAGTCATTCCTGTCCACAACAGTGGACCATTAACTGACCCAGGGAAACTACAGACCCAACAGTCTAACAAGCCTAATATGCAAAGCCATGGAATGACATCATGGAAATGATAAATAAGGACATTAGCAAACTACAGACACTGGACTCATCCCAATTTGGCTTTGTTAAGGGAATGTCATGCCTATTTAACTTGGCAGACTTCTTTGAGAGGGTCACCAAGGCAATGGAAGAAGGTAAAGCAGGTGCATACAGAGTATCTTGACTTGGCAAAGGCATTTGATAGAGTACTCCACTCAGGCATTGTTGACGAGCTCTCTGCGCTAGGTGTAAACTCTTAAATAACTCCCTGTATTGCTGGCTGGCTCATAGATAGGCCCCAAGGAATCAGAATCGGTGAGACAACCTCCACCAAGAGATCGGTCACCAGTGGAGTAACCCAGGGCTCCAAGCTGGGCCCACTCCTGTTTGGCATCTACCTCTTGAAAGTCAAGACTAATGCTAAAGTCTCTGGTTCACCACGTTTGCAGATGACTGTAATTTGGGAACTGTTATATACAACCCCCAGACACAAACATTTTGCAAGTGGGTTTAACACAGACAAATGACTGGTGCCAAAGCAATGGCCTAAAACTCAATGCCAAAAAATGCATTACAATGCCCTTTGGGAAACTGTCAATGCAAGTTAATTACTCCATCAATAAAATCCCCCTAAGAGTCAAATCAGTAGTAAGGGATCTGGGAACATATGTAGACTGCAATCTATCCTTTGACCAACATCTAGGTAAGGTAATAAGAAAAATCATTCCATGTTACCCAGCTTATAGGTAAGGGTATGGAATCCAGGTCCAAGGAAGTTATAGTACCACTCTACTCAGCCCTTATCAGACCTATCATTGAATAAAATGCCCCCTTTGTCATGTATTTAACCAGACACTTGCAATGGCTGGAAAGCCCACAAAGGTTTCTAACCAGGAGAATTCAGAACATGAATACAGTGTTCTATGGTGATTACCTAAAGGCTCTGCCTCTGTATTCAGTCTCTTACATGCTACTGAGAAGGCATCTTTGCCTGTCTTACAGGGCTTCCTCAGACCCAGCCCTGATGGATATGTTGCACATGTGCAAAACAAACAGCACCAGAAACAGTAGATCCACGGATCTGAACATTACTTGTGATATAAACAGAATGTGCTAAAGAGACAGATATGTGTCCCAAAGGATCCTTGCACTATGGAATAGGCTCCTCATTAATGTAAAACAGAGTTCATCTCTGACCCTATTCAAACAAAATCTTGAAAATTGGATGGGAAATCGTAAATTTACCCTGGGTCTGGCCCCATGTCCTTTATGAATATAAGCCATCAATAAGAAAAGTATTATCCTCACAGCCCCCGTACAAATCCTTAGCTACATGCCTACTAACATGCCCCTTCCCTCCCATATGATACTTGGGACTGAAATGGTTTGGAGTGTGTCTAGGTTTGTAAGGGCCCTAGTACACCAGGCTTGATTTGCAGACATTCTTTGCATGTACATCATGGCTTCCTCTCTCATTACCATTAATTTTATGATACACTCTTTCTTTATTCTTTAGTTAAATTTATTATTCAACTCATGTTTTATTGTACATATTTCCACTGCCTTTGTGATTTCCTTTAACTATGTACTTGCAATTTTACTAATTCTCCATACATCCATATTTTTTAATGGGTCACATCTCCTCATCTTATAGTTTCTTGTTTCTTATACCACAAACTATTCTGTTTTTTTTTTAATAAACAAATCATACAACTCATCAAATGTAGTTTTTGGCTTGATTCTTCAACTTAGTAACAAAAGAATCTATAGTTTCCATTCAGCCATGATTTCTTGTAAAGAATAAATGTGAATAAATGACACGTACTTTATGATAGCTATAATTCCTTAATTTATCACTTATTGATGATATCTTGTCTTTTTTTCTTTTCATAAAATGCAACACTATTAAATACTGTCAAGCTTTCTCCCCCAGTGACATGCAGAGATGTGGAACACTGTTTCCGGGATTCAATAATGCCTACACTAAGTGTACACCGTTCTAGGTTAACAGACAATACAGACATAACCCACACCTTCTTCCTTCGAATTTTAGTTTGCCTACTGATATTCTTGCAGTTTTAAATATTGAAAGGGATTCATAAAGGTTACCACAAAGTGTAGACTACATGTACACTTAGTGTAATCTTTCTGAGTGACTAGAAAGCACAAAAAATGTGATAAGAATGTTCTTGAATACATACTATGTACATTTAGTGTAGGCTTTTATTGAATCTGGCCCTGTACTTTTTAGGCTTCGCACCAATCCATCTCTCTATCTATCTATCTATCTATCTATCTATCTATCTATCTATCTATCTATCTATCTATCTTTGTTAACTAGGTAAATAAACTGGTTATAAGATCAGTTTTTATAACCTAAGCCTTAGGCAATACAATTCAACACACAGCTGATAATACAGAGCACCTTGCACTTACAGAATAATACAGTACACCTTAGACTTACAGAATAATACAGTATGTTTCTGACTTACAGGTAACAATTCATATAAATTGTTTCCACATCAGCAATGTACAGTATCTGTTTTATAGATATACAGTGATAAAAGCATCCCACATTTAGTGCATGTGTTTGGCTTGTTGAGAAGGATGTTATATCATGCCTTCTAACACCATAAATGTTAATGCCAATTAAATGTATAGTTTTTATTTTACATTTGTTTACCAGGAAAGTCCAAATTGGAACAAAGCCAATTTTCAGTGGAGGCCTGAGGAGTAACACTACACATGTATGTCTTTGTAATGTGGGTGGAAACTGGAGAAAACCCACTCAACTGCAGGGAGGACATGCAGACTCCACACAGAAGGCACTCCAGCCGAGAATTGAACCAGAGAACCTCTTGCTGTGAGGTGACAATGCTACCACTGCACCATCCATATATAGTAAATGTTTACAGTATATACAAATATAGTATATTATTTGTCCAAGGTAGTTATGTGCAAGTATAAAGCTCTCTATGAACTTCTCTCAATTAGAATTACCCAGTCCTGGAAGCATTTGTATTTAATACTTTCAGTTAGATGCATCTTTCCATTAGGTATATTCCACTTTCACTAAGGAATAAATCAAAATTCCAGTTCCAAAGTTTCCAATTTTCTATTAATTCCTTTTCAATGAGAGAATTACTGATGGTAGCAATTGGACCATCTCTCAATGAAAGAACAAAATAATCTTACGGCTTCTCATGAAGTAAACAAAAATGAAATGATGACATTATTTGGAAAAAAAATGAACAAATTACAAAATGTGAATACTCAACTGTGTGGTGTGGAGGAATAAAACCCTGCCTACAGCGCAGATACCCCAAGTTTAACTAGTAACCGGGACTTTGGAAGTGCCAGGTAGGGTGGGTGCCCAAGACAGCCCAGTACCATCTCACCCATTCTAGGGGGACGATGCAATAGTTTCATTTGGATGATTGCCACCATGCAAATGAAAGCCTGCATAGCAATGAAATGATCAGGACTATGGATGGGGACTTAGTGATATCATGGCAGTGATTGCAGTCCTCATAGCTTGTGGTTGGAAGAATAGATAAGTAAGAGAACAGCTGAAGATGCTCCATGGTGTTTAGGAGCTCATGCCAGTGACCAGGGGTAGGTTTAGAGCCCTTGTATAAATGTACTTATTGCCAAGATGCAAGACAGGGTATAAACTATCACCATGGCTGCTTGGCTGTTGTCTTATAACCCCAGCAAAGGGAGACAAACATATTTAAGATACACAGGGGTAGGTTAGTGGTCTAAAGGCATGACAAGATAAAGAATACAAGGGAAAAATTACAAAATATGAATTATATTTATGTCTGATAACTCAGCACTTTATGAATAAATAAAAGTATACACATGAGAAAGCAAGTAACATCATATTCATCAGGATGTTAACAAATGACACTGATACTGCATGTATGCTACCAACCTCCATTTATTTATTTATTTATTTTACATTTGTTGACCGGGATAGTCCAACTGGATACATGTCCATTTTCAGTGGAGGCCTGGGGAGAAAAGCTCCAGATGTACATAGAAAGACTATTACATATAAACGTAAAAATGCAAAACATTTAAGATTAATCTATAAGATGTAAGTTTACATATTAGATACAAATCTATTATAATCTATTTAAGACTCAAAGCAGTATATAAAAACATTCATAAAATTCATACTCAAACATTCATAAAATTCATACTCAAACATTCAAAATTCATACTCACTCATTCAAAATTCATACCCAAACATTCAAAATTCATACTCCAAAAAACATTCATAAAATTCATACTCAGTCATTCAAAATTCATACTCAAACATTCAAAATTCATACTCAAAAAAACATTCATAAAATTCATACTCCAAAAAACATTCATAAAATTCGTGCTTCATCAGTCAAAGTAGAGGAAGACGAACTGTTGTAGCATACAGGCTTGTAGTATTAGTCTGGATTTATGCATGGGCACAGCCAGTGTAGTTTAAAGTACTGTCTTAGTTTTTCTTGAATTGCATTTGGAAGAGTTCTGAAATAAGGTCAGCAGTAAGGGAGTTCCAGGTTTTTCCCACAGAGTTGGCAAACAGTGATTCTTCAGCTAAATTATTAGCTTTGAAAGTTTGAACTAAGAGTTTATCAGATGAGCGTAGTACCCTAAGGTTACTATAGGGAGTGAATAGGTTAGTGAGTGCGGGTGTATTTTCAGGCTGATGGAGAATCTTATGAGTAACTATCAGTTGATTGACCAGAAGTAGATTAGGTAATTCAAACCACCCTAAAGAGTTAAGGTTGAGACAATGATGGGTTCTGAAAGCTGTTCCAGTGGCAAATCTGGCAATGTTATTATAGCAACTAGATAGCTTGTTAAGGTTAGTCTTGCTCAAGTTTGTAAATAAAGGTGAAGCATAAAGGAGGGTGGAGAGGAGGTGTGTTCGGGCAATGACAGTTCTAGCTACTGGAGTTAGGAAGGGCTTAATCCTGTAGAGAGATCCAAGTTTTTTATTGACAGTCTTGATAGTTTGACTAATGTGTGCATCGAACCTGAGGTTATTGTCAACTATTACTCCTAAGAGTTTGGTAGAGGTGTCAGGAGAAATAATGGTCCCATTGTTAGACCTAATATTAAAGGCTGGTAGGGGGAGTCTACTGTTGGGGGAGAAAAGTAATAGTTTCATTTTATTAGGATTTAATAAGAGTTGTCTGTTAAGGAGCCCGTCTTCTACTATGTTAAGAGTGGCTTGGAAAACTATCTGAAGGTCACTGGGAGTGGTGGCCAAGCATATTAAAGTTGAACCATCTGCATATTGGACACAGATTGCTTCTGGGATGACCTTATGCAGATCATTAATAAAGATACAAAATAGGAGAGGTCCCAATATAGATCCCTGGGGAACTCCCAAGGGTGATGGGTAGCAAGGTAGATAATTTGTCCTGCCATAAGATAGCTTGGTGTCTACCATTCAGATATGATTGGAACCATTTGAGAGACTGATTGTCAAGGAAGATGGTTTTTAGTGTTAGTATGAGAAGTTGATGGTTAACCATATTGACGGCCTTTGAAAGATCCAGAAAGAGGGCAGAGGAGAGTTTGTTATTGTTCTGATTTTGGTTAATGACATTAGTAAAGGAGAGTAGGGCAGAGGTAGTGCTATGGAATGGTCTAAAACCATGCTGAGTGTTAGTCAGGAGATAGTTCCTGATAAGGCAGCTCATAAGTTGTTTGTGGATACATTTTCCCATTATTTTTGCTAGGTGTGACAGGATAGCTATAGGTCTATAGTTAGATAGTTCAGTGGTGGTGCCCCGTTTATGAAGAGGGATTACATGGGATGTCTTCCAAATGGAGGGGATGGGAGCCTCAGATATAGTTTTGTTAATCAGAATGATGACTGGATAAGTTATGACTTCTGCAGCTTTTTGAAGGTACTCAGCAGGGAGTACATCTGCGGATAGGGTGGTTGGTTTTAAATTCTTGAGTAGAGTTGTGATAAGTGAGGTAGGAACTGGTTGGAAGTTAAAGGAGACTTGGGAGCAAGGTAAAGAATCAGTTTGTTTACTCCTGCCCAAAATTTCTGAGGATGGTTTTGGTGCTTCTGTTGTAGATGACAGTAGTAGGTTTTTTTATCTGTCATTATGGATTTATTTGCGTCATTTCTTAGTTGTTTATATCTAAGATGGTCAGCGGGGGCTTTGTGGTATGCCGTGTTATCCAGGCTTTGTTTCTAAGAGACATTTTTTGTCTAATTTCTTCACAGAGCCATGGGACACCTGTTGTTTTCATTCTAATGTATGTCAAGGATGGCTAGGAATTTGGTATTAAAGTAGGTTACGGCCTCTTCCAGTGGAAGATGCTTTAGAACTGACCAGCTGCATGCTTTAAGTTCATTTTTAAGTAAGGTTGAATTTCTTACTGTTCCTTATTGTTTTGTAAGTGGGTTGGTTAGGGACATCTGCTTTTTGCCTGATTATATAGGTAAGAAAGTGATCAGTTATGTCATCAGGCAGGGTCCCGGCCTTATACATATAGTGATCACTATTAATGAGTATTCAATCTAGGGTGTTTTTTTTATTGTTGGGTTTCTCGATTTTAGTGGGGGAGGATATGACCTGCTTGAATCCATGAGGCAGCCTAGTGAAGAAGGAGAGACCACATGACTTGTATCCTATTACCATTAGAGTCATTTTTAAAGAGTTGTTTTGGTATACCTCGGTCAACAGCTAGATTACTGGAACACAAGTTGATTAGACATATAAATCACTGCTGTTCTATTAAGCAGGAACTCAAAATCAGCCAAAAATTAGTTTGGGGAATAGTAGTGCCAGAAATACTTTAGTATCCCAATTATAAAATAGTCTCCACAGAATCCTGAGTAATCAGCAGCACAATTATCAATCCAATCCAGTCCTACAGACATTATTACAGGTACAACAAGCTAGGCCAAAGACATAAACAGAGACTATATCAGCAAGCAGATACCATACAAGCATTTATAAAATAATAAGTCAAGCAAGATAATACACGCATTTGAATATCATATAAGCCAAGAAAGCAACTCACATCACTCTTTCATTATCCACCTGTGCAAGCTGCTACTCTAATTTTCCATCCTTCCTCTGTCTTATGTCATAGGCACAATATCTCACAAAGCCAGTTCCAAATCTCATAGGAGAATGAAGCATATGACAGAGGATCCCAACTCAAGTCGTAGTAGTAGCAGTGGTGACAACAGTACAATGACCCACATCCAGAATCAACTGAAAAATTCCCCAAATCAGATAGAAACCTAAGGCCAAAGGAAAACTTCCATACAGATGGCAAAATGCAAGAACAGATGTGAAGACAGTATCTACAAACTGCAGATTCACAAATTTATGGTTCTAAACAAATGACTAGAAAATGTATTACAAGTATAAGTATCATATACTATGTATTTTAAAATGAGTTCTTAGGCAAGCACTTAAATTAGTATTACAGCATTTATTTATTTATTTATTTATTTATTTTATGTTTGTTAACCGGGATAGTCCAACTGGATACATGTCCATTTTCAGTGGAGGCCCGGGGAGAAAAGCTCCAAAGAAACATATATGCAAGACATAAAAACAAAATATTCTAACATGTTCCTAGTATATACAACAAGACCATATAGATGAGCACACATTATTAAATCATTGACAAAGACATATAGAATGATCAATACATATACAAACAATATTAAAGTATGCAGTGGTGGTGCTGCGGTAGCGTTGTCGTCTTACAGTAAGACGTTGTCCTGTTCGATTCTCAGCTAGAGCATCTTCTGTGTGGAGACATGCATGCATGGGCGTACCTTTGTTGAAGGTTGTGCGTCAGGGCCGGCAACTCGGCACGTAAAAAAATCTACTGCCAATCATTAGCGAACCGGAGTTGCTTATTTTAAAGCTGTCTCGCTATGTTAAACCCATTTAACATAGCGAAACAGTAAAAAGCAATGGAGACCTTGCTTTCTCCGTTGCTTTTTGCCACACCTCTGATGTACTGCGTAGGCATGCGCAGTACATCAGAACTGCCGCGGATACCAGACAGCTGCGGAAGGGCAGCAAAGAGGCATTATACAATGCCATTATTTAAGAAAAGTAATTATTTATTTTCTTAAATAATGTCATAGTATAATAGCAATAACCTACTTCTGGGTGTGGGTAATGCGGGATTTACCCACGGTTGTCTTTGTTTGGTCCCTCGGGCGAAACCATGCCAACCGTGGGTAAATCCCGCATTACCCACACCCAGGCATGGGTTATTGCTATATTAACTCTGTTACTTGTAATAATATTACAATGTAAATACGTTTTCTATAATTAGAATGTTTATATGTTAGTACCCATTTGTACTGTTTCTGTACTGATTTCTTGTATATTAATAACTGTGTAATATTTTATAACTGTGGAGATTTATTTATTTACTTATTTATTTATTTTTATTTTACATTTGTTTACCGGGATAGTCTGACTGGATACATGTCCATTTTCATTGGAGGCCCGAGTAGAAAAGCTTCACATAGACAAACTTACGTAGATTACACAGACATTACAAACAATTATAAAAACAAAGTGATTATATACAATGGCTTAGTAGTGTTCCCTAGTAGGAACTCACAATTCTCATGGACAGACACAATTAAAAGTAAGAGACATCAGATTGGAAGCAAAGCTTGGTGACATAGTTACAAGTTATGATAATTACAGAATATGCTTTTAGTTTATAACTTAATCAGGGTTGGTACATCGGCATAGCCAATTCACTTTGAGATACTGTTTGAGGGTTTTTTTTAAGAGACTTTTGGACGATTGTAGGGTTATATAGTTTGGCAACGAATTCCAGGTTTTGCCAACAAAGTTGGCAAACAGAGATTCACCAGCAGAGTTATTAGCTTTGTGGGTTTGGACCAGTAGTTTATTGGCTGAATATAGGGATCTTTGGTTGCTATATGGCTTAATAATATTTTTAAGTGAGGGGGTATCCTCAGGGTGGTACAAAATAGTATGCACTGTTAAGAGTTGATTGAATTGAATTAAGCTGGGCAGTTCTAGCCACTCTAGTTGTTTAAGGTTCTGGCAGTGGTGCGTTCTCTAGGTGGAGCCAGTGGCGAATCTGGCAATATGATTGTAGCTATGGGACAGCTTACCTAGTTCAGATTTGTTGAGGTTTGAGAGTACAGGCGAGGCATATAAAAGAGTAGAGAGTAGGTGTGATTGGGCAATTGCAGTCCTGGCCAGTGGGGTTGAAAATGTCTTGTTTCACTACAGTGATCCAAGACAATGGAAACACAGAAGGAAAATGTTAAAGACGATTGTACTAAAGGAGGCAGGAGAGGAGGAGCACTATATTTTTGTCAGAGATATAACCCCCCCATTTTCCAATTATTTTAAAAAGGAAGGACTAAGGGTAGAGGGTGTTGGAAGGAAGTTTACAGAATAGAGAAGGAACACAGAAATGTGAATGAACCTAATGAATGTTTCTTCTTCTCTCACTTAACATATCTGCCTGGTATCTACCTAGACTGTCTACATATATTACTCTATCTGCAGTTAGTACTTATGCTATTATGCATCTTTGTTGTACTATGTCATGTACTATGTCATGATGTTACTCTGAATTTTTTTTTTTTTTATTTTAGGCATTGTAAGTAACTTAATACTAACCAAATTTCTCAAACATATTGCTACTGCATTCTCAAAATACTGTACTTTTGCCTTGTATATATTTGTATTGTATATTTCTGCTTTGTACTGTTAAGTATCTTAAAACTTGAATTGTTAGGTTTTTCTTATTTTTTTTAATTACTTTCCTGGAGCTTTTCTCCCAGGTCTCCTCTGAAAAAGGGCTCTCTGGACCCAGTCGGACTAACTCAGTTAACAAATGTAAACATAAATAAATAAACAAATAAATAAATAAATGCATAAATAAATAAGTATAAATGACAGACAAGACACACAGGAACACTATGGAGGGTGAGGAGATCTGTGACACATCTACCACCATGGTCTAGAAGACCTCAATTATCCCCCCTGTGTGATGGACCAGGACGGGGGACCCTGATGGTGTGAGGGTGGAAGCCTATCGTGGCTTGATGGATAGAACTGACTAGGTCAGTAAGTCTTGTACCTGCTGGAGGAGAGATTGAAGTGAGTACAGGCTCCTCTCCACAACCATCAGCCAGGCCCTGCAGCTCATGATGTTGCTAGCTTACAAAGCTGTCTCTCAATGGGGGGCCCCACAGGGCTGAAGACAATTCCCCCACCTTGTGTAGATGTCCCCATTCCAACAGGAGGAGGTGGTGATCTTTTCCACACCTAAAAGGCTTGAAGCTGAGCTACCACTGGCATTTCTAGAAATGTAGAAAAAATACCAATAAGGGAGAAAGAGAGAGAAAAAAATTAAAAATAAATAATGAATTAATAAAAAATAAAATGACAGAGAGATAGAGAAATGGAGAAAAAAACTGTATTCATAAGTGTTGTGAAGCAATTCAGTTTTATTTAATAACATAAATTAACCATTTTATTCATTGAATCAGAAATTGCAGTTAAGTAATGCAACATATTTTGCATATACTAATAGAATAACTGAATTCTGAAAACTACTTTCTCCTGGTACTTGTTATATTTGCTTCTTGTGTGATATAAATGAATAACTTTTTAAAATTTGTATATGATAACCAATCCGTAATGAAGTACTGCAGCAGTAAATAACGACAATTACTGTTTCAGCAGCAGGTAATGCTTCTCCAACTAAAGTAGTCAATATTGATAGGGTTCCTATAAGAATGACGAAAAATTAAAATCTCGAAAGCTCGGATGAGTGAAAACACAGGTAATCAAAATCAATATTGTAAGATCTCGGTACAGTGAAGACTGGAAAATGTGCCCTTTCTTCACTGTAGTGCGATCTCAGAGTTGGAATATATTTTTAAAGGGGGTGTGGGGGGCTGCTAGCTATTTCGATTACCTGCGTTTTCGCTCATCCGAGCATTCGAAATTTTGATTTTTCATTGTTTTAATATAGACCCTATTGATATACTACAGTTCCTTTCACTTTGGTGCATATAATATAATGCATTTACGTTAAAGGAGAACACAGACAAAAACTGAAAAAAACATATGTTTTTTCAACAAATCTTGAAATTTTTTGCATTGCTAATGCCTCTGTATCAAAGTAAATGGTTACTGTTATTTTCTAATTTGTTATACCCCAAAATGATCTGAAGGAGACTGCCATGGCTAGCATGATTTTGTTTTACAGTCAATGGCTTTGATTTTCTGATGTCACGTTAGAAGGACAGAAAGAAATCCTTAAGATGAGGGGATCATTTACTGTAGTTCTCTCTCTCTCATCAGTTGACAACATTGCTGTGACTGCTTATTTTTACTGTCAGCGTCAATCCGCATTTTTAATTACTGTGTTTCTTTTGATTTTCATTAGTGGCCATCTCTGTTACAGCATTTTATGGAAAGTTTGAATGGCAGTCTTGAAAACGCATCTGAGTTAATTGTTCTTTTCAAAGTAACAACTGTAGTTCAGTGTTCCAAGTGTGGGAAATCTAACCCCTGTGATTAACAGGTGTTACTTGGTCTGAGATAACTTACCAACTTGTCTCAACAAAACAATGTATACAATGCAAAAATTCAAAACACTAGAAGAAACCTGCACCTTTAGAAATTATAATGTAGAAAAATGCAAAATCAAATACCAACAGAAAGGAAGCAGAATTAGATTAACATACTTGCTTTCTTTCTTTGTGGAGCTGAGTTTTATTAAAAGGAAAGACATTTGCATCTGAAAACTAACCTTGAAAGCCCTGCCTTTGTTCAGACTCCAGGTTACACTATTTATCTGAGGTGTGATGCTGGCAATCTGTAAATGATAAGGCACATTCAAATGTCACTGTTTTCTTAATGGCTCTGTAGTTGGGATAAGTGACATAACTTAAAGGAAGCACATGTTAACTCAAAACTCAAGTTTTCCTTTATCTTTGTAAAATCACCCTAGCCTCCTGCTGTTGCATGAATCCTCTAACAAGCTTTTCAGTTTTACATTTCTCTCCTTCCTTAGCGTAGGGCAGGGAGGCCCCTCCCCCATTCTTTTGTATCGCATACTTTCAGATGGACTTTGTCTCCATCTTCGTGACGTACCTTCGAAACAGTCTAATCAGTAGTTCCCTCTTCTGATGTTCCTCCCACACTGTGATATAGACATTACAATGCTGGTCCGGTTAACAACTGCTATAAATTACTGTTGTTGTGGAACTATGAATGTTACTACCATTGTTTCCTTCAGGACTGAAAACATCATTGGAACAAATATTTCCTCCATGCCGAACTGCTTGACAACTATCATCACATGCACTGTTTCAGTAAATTAACTGCAAAAAAGTTTTATTCCATGCCAATATGTGGCTCTGCTTAAAGTGCCTGGTGTCATTTAATAGTTTCTCGCTCGTGTTCTCCTATTGTATCTGTTTTTTTTACGTCTTAGTACAATCGGTCTCCAACAACCGTGCTTCATACCTATCAACCTCTTACAGCTAGAAATCTGGTGAAAGTCTCAAAAATAGGGACAGTTTTTAGATGTTTCTCTTAACGCCTTATAAAGTTGATAGAATGACAGATTTAGCATTACATGCATTTGCTTGCCGGTTACAAAGTCTAAATTTGAAATGGCCGTATTTAATGATTTACCCCTAATTTGCCAGACATTCTAAACAAGACTTAAACCCGGAGATTATAGGACATCTGTACAGTTTACAGGTATTGCCTTGCTTTGGAGTGTGTATGTGTGTGTGTCGTTCTGATCACATGTGCGTTAGGGAATGTATGCCTGAAAGCAGAATGTGTGTGTGTGTGTGTGTGTGTGTGTGTGTGTGTGTGTGTATGTGTGTGTGTGTGTGTGTGTGTGTGTGTGTGTGTGTGTGTGTGTGTGTGTGTGTGAATGCAGAAGAGACCGTGTCTGTGTGTATGGGAGAGACTGAGCAATGCATGAGAGAATGATCGGTGTGTGTGTGAAAGCAGAATTTCTGTTTGTGAAGGCAGAAGAGAGTTTGTCTGTGTGTATGACAGACACGTGTATATGAGAGGAAGTTACCGATGCATGACAGAATGATCGGTGCATGCATGAAAGCAGAATGCATGTGTGTTTATGAATGCAGATGAGACTGTGTCTGTGAGTGTATCAGAGAGAGTTACCGATGCCTGAGCGAGTGAACTGTGCATGTGTGAAAGCTGAATGTCTCTTTGTGTGAATGTAGAAGCCACTGTGTCTGTGGGTATGAGAGACTGAGCAATGCATGAAAGAATGATCAGTGCATGTGTGAAAGCAGAATGTGTGTGTGTGCGAATGCAGAAGTCACTGTGTCTGTGGGTATGAGAGACTGAGCAATGCATGAAAGAATGATCGGTGCGTGTGTGAAAGCAGAATGCTTGTGTGTTTATTAATGCAGATGAGACTGTGTCTGTGAGTGTATGAGAGAGAGAGTTACCGATGCCTGAGCGAGTGAACAGTGCGTGTGTGAAAACTGAATGTTTGTGTGTGTGAATGTAGAAGCCACTGTGTCTGTGGGTGTGAGAAAGACTGAGCAATGCATGAAAGAATGATCGGTGCATGTGTGAAAGCAGAATGAAAAAGTTTGGATGGTATTCAACTTCCTTGTCTCCAATCTTAATGTATCTGAATAAATATTGAAGTAAAAAGTAAATTATCATGAAATTAAGTTTGTATTTACAACAACAAAATAATAACTAATTACAAAAATTGCTAAAACTTAAAATATTTATATGACTGGATAAAGTATATGTGAATATTTTACTGATTAAATGTGAATAATTTTTAAAAAGGCATGCATAAGACAAAATATGTGCTAATGTTCCCTAGTCAGCCTTCAAAGCTGCAGAGATATGCTTTTTTCACTGTGCCATTCTTCAGACTGTGATGATGTACTCTGGGTGGAGTCAAAAACATTCCCTTAATGCCATTTTTTTAACCATGATTGGACTACTGACATTGTAACCACAATTAGCAGTATAGTAGTATTGCATAGAGAATTAATAGGTAATAATTAATTAATAGGTATTTTTATGGTTCCTTTGTGAGGTAATACAAAACACATATTCCCACGTCCAAGTAACATACTGATAACTGCTGCGCAAAACCTTAGGTGTCATTTCATGCTACTAGCGCCTTAAGTTTCAGTAGGAGTCATGAAACAAGTTGTCTCTTTGTAGACTCATCTTAGAGAAATGGATTACAATCACTGCTATGGATATGTTAATATTTTGTTCTCTTATGTTCTCCTTGTGCTATTTAATACTACAGCATTCAGCGTGTAAGGATACAGTCAGTAGCATTGCTCTTCATAGATAGCCATCAAAATAGCCCTGGTTCTCTAAACATTGCTGCTGTATATCCTTACTTAATAACTTATTTGTACATACTTTGTATATATAGACAAAAATCTTTACAGATGTAAAATTACCTAAAAAGTACATCCCACAAGAAATAAAACAACACATGCAGCAGTATTTCTCCACAAAATAATGTTTCATCAACTTTTTAAAACATTATTACATAGCTCTTAACTTCTTAGACCAAGAAATTTGGACAAAGCCAAAAGCAATGGGGACAAATGCCCAAACATAGGGACAGATTTTAAATATTGCTCTAATAACCTTAGAAAGTTGACAGAATAAAGAGTGTTGCATTGGCACGCATTTTCTGCAAGACGAGAATGTCTGAAACTCAAATGTCTATCAATATTTAGTGACTTCCATCATCAATGACTTGCCAGAAAATCACAAATGTTATGATGAACTGAGCAAAAATATAAGGCAAAAATGTGGACATTCTGCAAAAATCTGGACAACTGAGAGGTATGATTATATATCAAATGAGCATTCATACTGCAAAATACTTGTTTAGACAATGAAACAGCTCAACATATTAGGTAGGAAGGCATAATAAAGGAGTCTGGGGAGCTAATCATGGATAACAGCATCCCTCAGTGACTTTGCTCTTCGAGGATTATGGCAAAAAAAACTGCTGCATTTGGAATTGTGGACAGAGGTGAAAAGGTCACAGCATGACTAGCACCATTGGTGAGAAATCTGTTCTGCCACTGAAGGACTAGGGGACCACACATGAGGCATAAGAATAGACCTGCTCAATCAGTACGCTAAAATGGTAGTCTTCCCTGAATGTACGTTGCTAAAAGAAAATAGTCGGAAGAGATCACCCACTGCCGCACTCTCACTGCTCCTGACACAAGGGGTGAGAGTGGGTTCCTCCCTGTTTGTTGATGGTCCAGACTACTAACATGTTGTCCATCTGTATAGTAATTGGTCCTTGAGGAAGGATGTCTTGAAATACCAGAAATGATAGAAGGACTACCCTCATTTCTAGGACATTAATGTGAAG
Source organism: Protopterus annectens (assembly GCF_019279795.1). Taxonomy (NCBI): domain Eukaryota; kingdom Metazoa; phylum Chordata; order Ceratodontiformes; family Protopteridae; genus Protopterus; species Protopterus annectens. Next base: position 1,299,025,169 of record NC_056741.1, read on the forward strand.
GATGGCCTCTAAGGGGGACCACTTGCCTTAGACTAGAGTTTGGCATAATGCTTAAGGTGTTTACCTCGCAAACAAATGGTACAAGGTTTGATTCTCACTAAGGAAAATTTCACCTCAGTTTACTGGCTAGGCTTAAACTGTCCTTTCAAGGTCCCTTAGGCTAATATTCACCTATGCACCTGGGAGTGTCCAAGCTAAAGCCCCCCCCCCAGTGGGTGGTGTCTGTGGTCACTGTGGCCTTAGGCAATGGGCCCTGAGAAACATTTGGTGCAGGGCTCCACCAGGATACATGCTGTTGGCAGATCTTTGTGTTTCAAATGGGAGATGTCATGGGATGTCAATTCATAGACCAGTCAGCTGCTAGAATCCATCTTAGTACTTTTATGTAGCATCTTGCTGAGGGACATAGGGTTATGGAGGCTGCCAGTGACCCCACAAACTGCAGGACCAGCCTGGCTGGTGGTGACTGAAGATAATACATTTTTCACTTGAAGCTGGAATTTGGACAATCTGGACTAAGGAACCCAAGCTACTTGAGAAACTATATCCAGATGACCCCCTAGAACTCCAGGGTTTGGGTTGGAAGGAGGTGAGATTTGTCATAGTTGACTTGAATGCCCTAGTGTAGAAGGTCCCTTGCACATGTCAGTAGATGCCTGGTGGGAGCCATGAGGAGACCATCACTGAGGTATGGAAACACCTAGAATCCCAGCAATCTTAGGGGAGCTGCAATCACTGCCATACATTTGATGAACACCCGGGAGGCACTGTAGTAAAATCAAAAGGCAGAGCTCTGAAATGAAAGTAAATGTCTCCCAGCTGGAAGTGAATGTGTCTACTGGATTGTGTGTCCATTTTTATATGATAGTATGTGTCTTAGCGATCTGTCGAGCACATCCAATTGTCCTTCCTCAAAAGAAAAAGAATGGACTGAATTTTGACCACTCAGAACTTGGAGTGTTTGATAAATTGGTTTAAGTTCATAGGTTCATAGGTTGGTACTAGACTATCAGCCCTAGAGCCTATACAAGCCTAGCCATAACAATTCCCAGGATATTTCTTCCCACAGTATTAACTTTCCCGAACCCCTGTCTAGCAGGGCGACTGATGTGATCCCCGGGGTGAATTTCCTATCTCCTATCCAATCATCAAGGTTCCTTTTGGAGACGGCCAAAGAGGCTCTGCTTGACATGTATGGGCAGTCTATTCCAGAGTCTGTGGAGTCTCTGGGTCAGGAACCTATCCCTCCAGCATGTGTTGTTCATTGTGATGACAAGGTTTAGATTCCTGGAGCATGTTGCTCTGAGGGACTGGGATTTCTTTAAGTGTAGCATGTCCAACACCTCTGGGTTTGACATGGCCTTGTATGTTCATAGGTTCATGGGTAGGTACTAGGCTATCGGGCCAATGGCCTAAGCAATCCTAGCCAACAAGTTCCCTGGCTTACACCACCCAAGAAAGTTAATTTCCTGTGCCCCTGTCAAGAAGAGCCACAGAAGTAATCCCCAGGGTGTATTTCCTATTTCCTATCCACTCATCAAAATTTTTCTTGAAGAGTGCTAATGAGAAACTTTGCTTGACATAGATGGGTAGCTTGTTCCAGAGTATAGGAAGTCTCTGGGACAGGTATCTATCCCTCCAGCATGTCCTGTTTATTGTGGTGACAAGGTTTAAGTCTCTAGAGCGTGTAGCTCGATGGGATTGGGATTTCTTAAAGGAAAACTCCACCCTAGAACTAAAAAAATATGTTTTTTTCAGTCTGTCTTTGTTTTCAGACCTATTTTAACACCTAAAATTTACTCTAAGTGCTTTATTTGTAATTTTAGCCTGTTTACCACAACATGGCTACCGATGGGGCTTGCTATATCAACGTGATCTACTTCTCCTTCAAGCCTTTCTCTTTCCCATAAAGCATTTCAAGTCTCCTTTCTGTGACTCATGCCAGACATAAGGAAGTAACTGTGGATTCCCATGCCATTGCCATATAATGGGAAATCTGTGACTCATTGTCAGTTTGTATTCCTTCTGTGTTAGGCCTGCTTCTTTTCTGTTGCTCTTCTTCTTCTTCTTTCGGCTTTTCCCGGTTAGGGGTCGCCACAGCAGATCATCTGTCCGCTCATGATTGGCAGTGGAGTTTTATGGTGTCGGGTTGCCAGCCCGGTGCCCAACCTTCCACAGAAGGCACACACATGCACACACTCACACCTAGGGCCAATTTAGAGTGTCCAATCCACCTACAGCATGTCTTTGGGATGTGGGAGGAAATCGCAGCACCCGGAGGAAACCCACGCAACCACAGGGAGGACTTGCAGACACTGCACAGAAGGCACCCCAGTCGAGGATCGAACTGGAGAACCTCTTGCTGTGAGGCAGCAAAGCTAACCGCTGTACCTAATCATCCTCATTTATGTTCAGCTCAAAGCTTGCTTTACAGTATAATTTGAAGTTATCCACCAGCAGCCAGAGTTGTAAAATTGGATGCCTTTGTTCTAAGTATTTTTTTGTAGTCCAGCATGAATTGACAGTCCCCTCCTCCCACACAACTGCAGAGGTGTGAAAACTGTCACTACAACTGACAGCTCAGAATTGAAAGGAAGGGAGTGCCATTTCAAATGTCTTCCCCTCTGCCTGCAGAATCATTTAGTTCTTTACTTTGTTTGGCAGCAGCAGAAAGATTTATGTAAACAATTTCAAATTACATTTCGTAAAACAGTTGCGGATAATTTTTGATTATACCATGACACCCCATTAATATTCCAAAACGTGCACGCTGATTGGCCAGCGTGCACATTGTAAATCGACTTATACTAATGGAAAAAGGTCCGGTCGCCCGGAATTTTTCCATTAGTATAAGTCTCTTTTAAAACACTGTCTCGCTATGTTAAAAGAGTTTAACATAGCGACACAGATTTTAAAAAAGCAACGGAGATCTCCGTTGCTTTTTTTAAAGCTGTCTCGCTATGTTAAACTCCTTTAACATAGTGACACAGTGTGTAAAAAGCAATGGAGATTTTGCTTTCTCCGTTGCTTTTTTTTTTAAACCTGTCTCACTATGTTAAATGGTTTTAACATAGCGAGACAGCTTTAAAATAAGCAACGGAGATCTCTGTTGCTTATTTTAAAGCTGTCTCGCTATGTTAAACCCATTTAACATAGTGAGACAGGTTTAAAAGCAGAGAAAGCAAGATCTCCGTTGCTTTTTACTGTTTCGCTATGTTAAATGGGTTTAACATAGCGAGACAGCTTTAAAATAAGCAACGGACAACTCCGTTGCTTATTTTAAAGCTGTCTCGCTATGTTAAACCCATTTAACATAGCGAACAGTAAAAAGCAATGGAGATCTTGCTTTCTCCATTGCTTGGGTCCACAGCTCTGATGTCCTGCGTACGCATGCGCAGTACATCAGAACTGCGATACCAGACAGCTGCGGAAGGGCAGCAAAGAGGCATTATACAATGCCATTATTTAAGAAAAGTAATTATTTCTTTTCTTAAATAATGTCATAGTATAATAGCAATAACCCACTTCTGGGTAGGGGGTAATGCGGGATTTACCCACGGTTGCCTTTGTTTGGTCCCTCGGGCTTCACACTCGGGACCAAACCACGCCAACCGTGGGTAAATCCCGCATTACCCACACCCAGGCGTGGGTTATTGCTATATTATTTCATTGTGTTCACTTTTTTTATTTCCTCCTTATTTCTACAAGACATTATTATGTTAACTTATTTTTGCTTTACAATCTCTTTGAGGAACATCAGCCTAGTGACATGTTGTTTCTGCATTTTCCATGACATTTGCATCATCTCCACACATTTTAAAGGAATGTAAAACAGTAGATTACAAACCTGTGTCTATGATGCTGGCACAGTAAAAGAATGTACTGAAAACTCACTGTATTCTATACTCCATGCAGTGATTTTTTTTTTCCGGGGGGGGGGGGGCACTACTAATTATTTTGTGCATGTATGTATCACTTGCATAATGCAGATAACTGATGCATCTTGGGAGCGTAATATGATCTTCTCTAATTCATCTGAAACTATTTAGCAATAGTCTAGTCCTTTAACCATATTAGTAAATTTACTTTGAGGCACTCCCTGCCTGTCTTTGTGCACATTTCCAATCTTGCTGCTACACTGGTCATATATCGAGGTGTTAATTGGCAGTAGACTACTCAGCCAAATACAGTTATTCATATTTTTCACATTACTAATTTTGCTTCGGTCTCTTTAAAACAACAAAAGAGATGTGTGCAGTTTGCAGAAAACACCACGTAGGAGGCTTTACACCCTTCACTAAAATAAGGATTGCAGCATCCAATTTGCAGTTGTACTAACTAAACTTGTCAAGTCAGGCAGTAAGCACACCGGAGTAATACTACTGTCAGTGTCATAAGTACAGAATGACAACTTTGCCTCCCTAATTTTCCTGTCTACGTTATTACAAGTCACTGTACCAGGCAGTGCTGTGTGTCCTTTTGGCAATATTCCACATCTTAGCCCAAGTTCTCCTAAATATTGCCACCTGAGATCCAACAGCACAGGTCATAGCACTCTCCCCTTTGTGTAAATGTGTGTAGGCCCTACAAATTACTTAAGGGTACCTAAAATACATGTATCACATCACACAAACCCCTTTGCCATCAACTTGGTGACTGCTGCATAATGTTACGCTGTCTCACACTGTGCATCAGACTTTAGTACATGGTCACACAAGTTACAATGTGTCAAGGGTACCAGCCATCATCATCTGCACAGTTGACAGGGAGCACACTACACAAAGGCTTGGACTATAAACACTGTTAGGAGGGCATAACTGCTACACAGGATTTTCAACATTGTGATGCCTGTGCCATGTCACCACACACTTGCTAATCAGGCTCATGTCTAACAATTAATGGCTTCTCAGTGATTGTGCAAGAGTGTCTACGGAAACTGGTTCCTGCTAGTTACACAAGCTTGATGTATTTTTGGAAAACAGTACATACGTCATACGTACACTGGCTTTGCTTAGTTTGATTTTTGTCTTTATCCCTGGGCATGGCCTTATCATATTCAATGCCCTACTGCAATTAATAGACTCTCTTTAATACTAAAGTCTCTCAAATGAAAATAATGATGCAATTACATACATGAAATAGTCCTGAACACACAAAACCATGCTCGACCAGCACTATACTTATCCTACAGGTGTGCCTGCATCCAGTGTGCCAAAATAAGGATACAAGATTTTCAATGCAATTAACTATGTGCATGAATATTTGCTATTACACATAGTAATTCATCATCTGCACGTCCACTAATTAGTAGCATTGACCTACCACTGCTTCTCATTTTAATGTTACAAACAGTCCGTCCACCGATCATTGCACTTCCCTTCCCTTAGCACATCGAACATTCTTAATAGTGTCATACCGCCATGACTTCCAGTCAGCAGACCATAACCATTGGGTTTTCCTTCCCTTACAACATCCAACATAGCTGGGTGTCAGGCACGTCAAGTCACCAGACAATGACCATTGCAACTGTTAAGTGTTTCTATTACACCACCACAGAATGTAATCAACTGACTGCCATTGAACCCTCCCATTCCCTCTCCTTTGCCAGTGCATCATGCAACAGGCACAGTTTCAACAACCATACCTGTCATGGGTCACAGTCTCAAAGTCCATCATCCTTGGTACAGCATGCCTCTGCAGTGTTCATGTCTAGCAATGTGCAGTGAGCTGATACCTGTTCCAGCTGGTATTCCTGAATGCTGTTATCACTATACATTTTATCTTCGCACTATAACCACTTTGAATACTGCAGTGGTGGTGCTGTGGTAGCATTGTTGCCTCACAGTAAGAAGTTGTCCTGTTTGATTCTCAGCTAGAGCGTCTTCTGTGTGGAGACATGTGTGAATGGATGTACCTTCGTTGAAGGTTGTGCTTCGGGGCTGGCAACTCGGCAAGTAAAAATCTACTGCCAATCATTAGCGGACCAGAGTTTCGCTGTGGCGAACCCTAACCAGGAAAAGCCGAAAGACACAACAACTATAACCACTTTGAATATGGCAACCTAGAACCAATACCACTCTTAATCCAACATTATTCCTTCACCATAAAAAAAATCATGTATAACACACTATCATGACATTTCCTTTCACTAACAAGTATGAGTATTGTCTACCTTTCAAACTCGCTTATGAGCTGTCATCTTTGCTTCAAGGGCTATCGATATTAACTTAATCACACTTACCTTGGCTGTAAAATTTCCTTTGTGCAATATTTACCATGAGTACTCTGCTGATACTTTCACTTCATTCAGGTTATATTTCTTCAGTTGGTATCTCCACATTCACATTACAGTACAGTTTTGTACCTACCATAAATGTAGATGTTCGAGTGCTCATACAGCTACAGTCATTACAGATGGGTTATCCTGCCATCAGGTGGGTCCTCGGTCGGCCGAATTCCAAAGTCTAGGTCCGGTGTCGGTTGTCGTCGCTTCTTCCCTGACGTCAGTGCGGCAGCCGATGCCATTTTCTTCAGTTTTTCTTGCCCCAGATGTCAGGTGCCCCCAGAAGGAAGGCAAAACATAAATTTATGCAAACATGCAATATAGAATAATCAAAAAACAGTAGTTGCAAGCAAATACACCATAAGAGAATACCCCAAATAGGTTGTATGATAAGGTGTTTGTCATAAGGCCTGTCCTAAGAGGGGATGGAGGGGGGGGGGTAACCTGGACTGCAGCTGTATGAGCACTCGAACATCGACATTTATGGTAGGTACAAAACTGTACTATGTTCATCGTGCATACAGCTGCAGTCATTACAGATGGGAAGAATCCCAAAGCTAAGTAGGGGTGGTAGGCACTAAGTGGAAGTAGGAGGAGCGAGAATGCCCTGCAATACTGCTGTGGCAAAACCCGCTCTAGATTTAGAGTATAGTGGAAGGTGATAGTGCTTGGAGAAAGTGTGGACTGAACTCCAAGTGGCTGCTTCCAAAATGTCCTTGGTAGGGACCCCCCTGAGGAAGGCTGCAAAGGTAGCTGTGGCCCTGGTGGAGTGGGATCTGATGCATGCAGGCACAGTTTTTCCATGAAATGAGTAACAAAAGCGTATGCAGTGGGCCATCCAGTTTGAAATTGTCTGTTTGGAAATAGCCTTTCCTTGAGCACCTGTAGCATAGGACACAAAGAGTTGCTCGGATTTCCTGAATGGCTTTGTCCTGTCCAAATAGTAACGAAGTTGTCTGTGAATGTCCAAGGAATGTAGTAGTCTTTCCCCTTTGTTTTGTGGATTAGGATAAAAGGTAGGTAAGTGGATAGTCTGATTCAAAGCTACACTGGATACTACCTTTGGCATAAAGGTAGGGTTGGTTCGTAATGAAACTCTGTCCTGATGGAAAATGATGAATGGTTGCACAGCCATGAGGGCCTGTAGCTCAAAAACCCTGCATGCTGAGGTGATAGCCAGAAGAAAGGCTGTTTTCCATGACAAGTATTGTAGTTCTGTTGAAGAAGCTGTCTCAAAGGGAGGAAGGGTCAGCTTTTCCAATATGAAGTTGAGGTCCCAAGCAGGGACTGGTGGTTTCCTTGGGGGTTTTATATTCTTTGCCCCTCTGAGGAACTGCCTTAAGAGAGGATGAGAGAATAAAGGAGGATCTGTGTTGTATTGTGCAGAAATGGCTGAAGCATGGATCTTGATGGAGGAGAAGGAAAGTCCACTGTTTAACATCTCAGCTAGGTACTGTAAAATTTGAGGTATATTTATTACCCAAGGGTTCTGGCCCTTTTCTTGATTCCAGGCACAAAATCATTTCCATTTGGTGGAGTAGGCTTTTCTAGTAGAAGGTCTTCTGGCCTCCAAGATGACATCCTGCACCTCCTTGGAGAGGAGAGTCTGTTGGGAAATCAAGGAATTCTCCATGCAGCTAGATTTAGGGTTTTGAGCTGGCTGTGAAGGGTTTTGTAGTTGTGCTGGGACAACAGAAGAGGGACTAGAGGTAGGATCCATGGTGGGGAATGTGTCAGGCTCTTCAGGAGCGGATACCAGTGTTGTCTTGGCCAGTCTGGAGCAATGAGAATCATTTTCGGCCTCTCTGCTCTGGCTTTTAATAGAACTTTGGGCAGCAGAGGAAGAGGCGGGAAGGCATAGACTGTCAATGTTGTCCAATTGAAGGAAAGTGCGTCCACTTTTTCAGGCCTGTGGATGATAGGTCCTTGAACAAAATTTTTTCAACTGGTAATTTCTGTGGGTAGCGAAGAGTTCTATGTCTGGCTGTCCCCATGCCCGAGTTATCTTTGTGAAAACTTGAGGATGCAACTTCCATTCGTGTGGATCTGTCATATTTCTGCTTAGGTTGTCTGCCAGTGTGTTTTCCTTCCCTGGCAGGAATTGTGCCTGTAGTTGAATTTGCAATTCCAGTGCTGTGTTCCATAGGGTCATGGCTTGCCTGCACAGGGGGTATGAATGAGTTCCCCCCTGTTTGTTTATGTACCACATCACTGTGGTGTTGTCTGTCCTTATCAATAGCTGGCCTGGATGCAGTAGGTCTTTGAAGGTCATAATAGCATTTTGCACGGCTAGCATTTCCTTTTGGTTGATGTGTAGGTGCTTCTCTTTTTGGGACCATGTTCCCTGAATGCATTGATCTGTCATATGTGCTCCCCAGGCGTAGTCTGAGGCATCTGTTGTGATGATTTGAGTTGCTTGAGGTACACAGAAAGGGAGACTTGTGTTTCTTTGGCAAGCTTGAGCCCACCACAAAAATTCCTTTTGAAGGCATGGAATGAGTGGTATAATTGTTTCCAAGCTGTGGCTGTGTTGAGACTATAAGTTTTTTAGGTACCATTGAAGTTTCCTCATATGCAGCTTTGCACATGGGATTAGTAGGATGCAAGATGCCATGAATCCCATAGCCTGCAGGACTTTCCTTGCAGTTAGCCTGGTGAAAGTTGCCATTTTGCTGAAGTATTGAGACAGTTGCCCTTGTTTGTCTGGCGTGAGGTAGGCCATCTGGGTGGTTGTATTCAAGCTGGCACCCAGGAAAATTATTTGTTGAGAGGGTATTAGTTTTGATTTCTTTTTGTTGACTGTGTATCCCAGGAAGTTCAACAGTTTTATTACAAACGCCAGGTGCTGCAGTAGTATGTCCTTGCTGCCTGCTTGGATCAGGCAGTCGTCCAGATATGGGTAGATTTGTATCCCTTGTAGTCTGCAGAAGGCGATTACTGATGCCAGGCATTTCGTAAACACTCTGGGCACAGTAGATAAGCCAAAGGGCAATGCAGAGAATTGGTAATGGGTTGAACCTGCAAGAAATCTGAGGTATCTTCTGCAATCTTGTCTGATAGGGACATGCAGGTATGCCTCCTTGAGGTCCAATGTTACCAGCCAAGACTCCTTGCCCAGCATGGGAAGAAGCTGCTGTAATGTGAGCATCTTGAATTTTGGCACCTGTAGATATGTGTTTAGGATGGATAGGTCTAAGATAGGTCTCCAATCTTTGTCTTTCCTTGGTACCAGGAATAGTCTGGAATAAAACCCTTGACCTTGTTCTTTTGCAGGTACCTCTTGAATCGCTTTCATGTCCATGAGAGCTGAAATTTATTTTTGTGCCTCCGCCCATTGATTTTGTGGCAGGTTCGGCATGCCTCTCATTTTTGGAAGGATGTGAAAGTGGAACGTGTAGCCTCTGTCTATAATGTCCAGAATCCATTTGTCTTTTGTAACAATATGCCAATTTTTCGAGAATAATGCCAGTTTTCCACCCAAAGGTGCTGCCATTAAAGCTTTGCTTGGCAGGTGTAGGGGGAAGTCATTGTGTCTGTTTTCTAAATGACTGTGATCTATCTTCTCCACCTCTTGGGGTTGGTGCTTGCCACTGTCTGGCTCTGAAAGATCCTTGAGGTTGCCCTCTACCCCTTGGCCGCCTGTATCTGCCCCTTTGAGGTCTGTCCGTGGCTGGAAAGGACCAATTTTTTGAAGGCCAGTTTCTGCTGAAATGTGGAGGTTGTACCTGCAGGAAATCTTTCACTGTTTGTATTGATTTCGCTTTTTCCTCCATTTTCTTTAGTACCTCCTCAGCTTTAACACCAAACAATACATCTTTTTGAAGAGGTGCATCTAATAATTTAGCTTTGACATGATCTGGTAAGGTTTGCTCTTTGAGCCAAGCATACCTACATATAACAGACCCCGTAACAGCAGCTCTACATGAGGCCTCTAAAGCATCAAAACCACACTGCAAGGTATGCTTACCCACTTGCTCTGCACCATGCAACAAATCCTGCAACTCTTTTAAATCTGGTTGTTCTGGTTGTGTCATTTTGCTTTTCAACTGAGATAACAAAAACTGTTGATACTTTATCATATGGAACTGACAGTTTAATGCCCTCATGGTTAAAGTGGCCGAGGTGTACACCTTTTTCCCCCACCTTTCAAAAGCTCTTGAATCTCTCTCAGAAGGTAATGGGTTTTTAGCAGTAGAGGCCTTAATTCCCTTGGGACCCTGTGAAATAGTTTCTGGGTCAGCAGTATGGCTTTTATATAGGAACTGGTGAGAATCAGGAACCCGGTAATACCTGTCTGGTTTAACAGGAACTGGAGGCAAAGAATCTGGATTAAGGCTGGCTTCTGTGTACACATCATCCAATATATCTAAAACAGGAGAGATAGCCAGGGGCCTATGCTGGGGGAGCAGAAGAAATTCCCTGAGCCTTTTCTTGGAATCTGAGTAATCTTGGCCTTCCCAGTGAAAGTGTTCCCTCAATGTATGCAGGGTTTCCCCAAAAGAGTAGTCCTCAGGGGGGGAAGACCGAGGGAATAGACTCCTCTGCATCAGAGTCTTCAAAAGGAGAATAGGCATAATCCTGGTCCTCAGAATGTTCTGAAGTAATAGAAGCTTGATCTGAGGAAGGGTAGTCTTCCTCTAATCTGGGCCTTTTGTCAGAGGGGGGTTGAGAACCCCTGATAAGAGTAATCAAATCCTCAGCCATTTTAAGCAACTGCTTTTTAGGCATGGGGCCTAGAGAGGGGGTCTGAGGACCCTGTTTTTTGGTTTTCATGGCTGCTTTAGATTTAGTGAAAGCTTTAATAGAGAAGGAGGAAGGCCTGAAGACACCTTGAGAAATGGCAGGCCTGTCTAAATTCTGAGTTTCCCCGCCAAGAGTGGCGTCGGTATCTGCAGTAGGAATGGGGACCGAGGAGCCTGCGACCTCGGGTACTGAAGACACCGGTAATGTAATGTCATCGGTACTCAGGGGCTGCATAGGTGCCTCACTGAGCACCGGAGAACCGGTAGTCGGCCTTAGCGTGGTCTCAGTAGTCGGTGCGGACCTCATATGTCGGTCCTTATCTTTGCGTCTTTTGCTCAAAACTGGAGTCGGAGTATCCGACGACATAATATAATTAAATTTTTTGCCAAAATAGTGAAGGGTGAACTCCACCTGGCGCTTAATAGTGCGCTTGTTGAATCTAGCACAAAAACGGCAGGCCGAGACGTCATGGTCTGGGCCTAAGCAAGGTATACAGAAAGAGTGGAAATCCTTATGTGGTATTTGCTTCCCACATGAAATGCAATTATTAACTTTGTCTGACATCGGTCTGAGGCAAGAAAAGTTTCCAACGGGTACTTTGCTTTCAAGAAGACTTCGGCTGAAATACTTTCGTAAATCTCAGGAGCTGGCCGACCGGCACTTGCGAACTGCTTCTGCTTCGGGACCACATGGCAAGAAAGACTGAAGAAAATGGCGTCGGCTGCCTCTTTTATACCCCTGCCGCACTGACGTCAGGGAAGAAGTGACGACAACCGACGCCGGACCTAGACTTTGGAATTCGGTCGACCGAGGACCCGCCTGATGGCAGGATAACCCATCTGTAATGACTGCAGCTGTATGCACGATGAACATCTGTAAATGCACATCAATAACACATACTGTTAGGTTACAGATATAAACACTTATGGACGACTTAATCCTTACTTCTTGCATGCTGTAAAATCACATGTGATACCCACCTTTGCTATCAGTTAGGTAATTCTGGCATCCATGTCAAATACCATTTCCATTGTCACTTGGATGGTTCTCCCAAGAAATGTTCAGGACAGCAACGATTTCATTACCGTAAAATGGATCACCCAACTTTCACATCAGTTTTTCTCAATCACCAGGACTCATAGAGGAGAGAGAACCATTGGAAAAAATTACACCATTATATGCATACACACTTTACATGGATCAACTGTTGCTCTGTATTTATTAATACTCACTGAGACAACTCATTTTCAGCTACTATACACTGACATGTCACCTCAAATATAACACGTTTGCATATCATTATCTAAGGCCACTCCCCTATTTTCTAACCCTTACCACCCATGTTCAAAGCGATACAAGCATTCAGCATAAATACGGGGAAACAGGGATAGATACCAAGACTAACTTCAGCTGTGACACAAATTGAATGTCCCATCCCATCCACCAGCTTCATTACACTTTCAAACATGAGTTAACATCAGCTTCTGTCACTTTCAAAGGACATATAAAGCTTGAGGGACTCAACCACTTCACAAATTTTCACTAGTAATGCCTCTTCCTTCATTTGTTACTGTACTGAATAACACTATTCAGATTGGTCACTTCTGTCAGTCTCACAGACTAACACTGTTTCTCACGTAATATTTCAATAACTGCCCTGCCTACAATTTTCTGCACGTGACAGAAATTGAATGGCCTAGCCCATCCAACAGCTACATTTAACTTTCATAAATGAGTTAACATCTGCTTCTGTAACTGCCTAACCATGACTGTCTGACTTACCAACGAAATATGAAGCTTGATGGACTCTACCATTTCTCACATTTTCAATAGTGATGCTTCTACCTGGATTTTTTTCTGTACTGAGTGAAAGTAGTCAGATTGGTCGCTGCTGTCAAAGTCTTGCAGACTATCCTTCACTGTTTTGCACTTAATATGTAACAATTGCACTGCTTAAAATTTTGGCTCCTTTCACATACGCACATGACAAGCAACTTATCCTTAATTTATCCTGGACTCAGTTAATTAGCAAATAGTCTGAACTGTAAATTTTTTTATGTGTACCTTACTACTTACTGTGGAAGTGGGACTGTAACCATGCAATCACAGTATTTTTCTCTGGCTGCTCAGATCTAGCTATGTTTCGGGGCAGCTCTGGTACTTCCATTGGCTCCACACTCAGACTACCTGTCTTGGCAGACACTACGTTCATCATGAGGTCATAGATGTAGTCATACTTCCTACCTTCAAATATAGGCTTTGCTATCCACTCCTGCTTGGCCTTAGGATACACTATTCTGTATCTCTTTTCACCAACTGGCCCGGAGCGACTAGAGGGGCATCTAATAACTAAATGCTCCCTATTTTGATTTGCATTGTGGTCCAAGACAGCTAACATTGTTCTTGCTTTCATGCCTCCATAGCTAAAGTGCTCTAACTTTGGACAGTAACGACACAGCAATGCATGGAATAGCTCCAGATTGCCAGTATGACAAAACTTTGTCTTCTGCTTCAGATCTTTTATAAACAATGTGTTACTTACAATCTTATGCAGTGCACTGTGGCACTCCCCTCCTTCCTCTAGCCATTTCTTATCAGTCCCACAAGGGACTGGTACTTCATGTGGACATTTCACATATTTTGTTGCACCCCTCCAGCTGTGTTGGTCAATCACATGACATGACAGGGACAACCATTTTTCTATAAGTAATACTGGATCACCCTCACACGTTGCTGTACACCACCACAAGTGATTACAAATACTGCGACACCATGGCAGTAAATCCTCTTGTCCTTTCTGTTTGGCAGCCAGCATAATTTTTTTACGAATGCTTTTGCACATGTGCCAAATGTCAAACTGATGATCTATGTCAGTAAATTGAGTACGCATTAGTGATGCTATACCCCGATGCCTATCTGTTGCTACTACTCCGATACTCACACCCTTACTAAGTAAATTTCTCAAGTGCCACTGATGCCACCCCTTCACAGACCTGCTCCACAGCAAAATCTAGTATGCATCCTGTGTCTAAATCCATCATACTGTAGGCACAGTACTTAGCGGAAGATCTGGGACTGTCATAGCGTCCATCACCACCTAACCTTATCAGTCTCCCTTCAAGATCCTTCAGCAGCTCTTTCTGATGCTCGTGCCAATGGAATTGCACAACTGGGAAAAGATATTGACTCTGTATATCCTAGAATGTCATCTTTCCAATGAATTCTGCACCTAGGTAGGCACAGAACTTTGATATGTGTGTGTAAGTACTACTGTTGAACAGGACTGCGGTGGCACTCATTAGGTTGCCTGCCGGCATTCGACCAAGCAGTGGTTGTCTTTCCCAGCTTAGAATTTCATGTCCATTAAAGCAGGACACTTTAACACAAACAAAAGTTCCAAGTATGGTCTTCTCAATTTCACAAGCTGCTACCCTGCACACTGGACATATAAGTTTCATCAACAAGTTATCGAGGCATGCCTCAAAAACAATGAATTTTTTGGTCCAACAATGTCTTCCTCCTCTGACACTTCCTGGAATGAATCATCCGCCTCAGGCTGAGACATGCTTATTGGGGATTCTCCCCAGTCTGGCTCTTCCTGATTCTCATTACCCATATTTCCTACACTTCCTTCCTGATTCTCATTACCCATATTTCCTACACTTCCTTCCTGATTCTCATTACCCATATTTCCTACACTTCCTTCAGACATACAGTCCTCACTACTGTTGTCACTACACATGCTGCCTTCATTTTGTTCTTGGACCTGTACTGGTTCAATGCAAGACTGTACCACTGAATGATGATTACTCGCACTCTCTACATTAGTATGACCTACGTCTTCTTCTGTGCTCGGCTGCAAAGCATTTCTCTTCTGTGTGCATTTTGACACCTTACTGTACTTGTGATCTACGAATGTTTGCACTACTATTTCTGGAAATTGAATAGCAACATTATGGCTTTGGATCAACTTTACTTCAGATGTCTTACTACTAGTTTCTGGTATATTTGCCTGTATTCCAACACTTACTGCAGTACGCATATTTTGGGTCTGACAGGACTTGTTCTTCAACTTACCTGTTATTCTGAATCTGCTAATCATTACCTCACTGTTGTCCACAATGACCTCTGTGCAGACTGGTCCAAGTTCCATCTCCACCTGTTTAGAATCCAAAGAATAGTCATCCTTAGCAGTATATCTCAAAACGGATTGTCATACATTACAATTAGCATACACAGTAAGGCCGAGTACATAAAAAGCCTTGCAGCATTTGCATGCCTAAAAAAGAATCTTTTCACTGCCACAGGTCAGTGTATGTATGTTGGAGTGAATCATGACAATCATGTTACGAACTGATGTGCTGTGACAATAACTTGAGGGGCATTCATGCTTGTTATGCTTGTGCTGTGGTGGCCATTCACAAATACATCACAAACACTAAGCCTCATAATAAATGTCCGTATTCACAGTCTTTCTAATGGGGTCATTGAAACACCTGCACTTCTGGTTGCATATCACACCTGATTTACAATTTCTACTTAAGCTTCCGTACAGTAGTCTGCCATGTCCTCAGACTGACATTGTGGCCTACCAGCCAAACAATTTCAAGAGAAACGCACCTTTGAAATTGGTACTGTAAATACATCGGACACATGCAGCTATACTACACTCGTCCATGCCATATCCCTTCAAAATTTTTGCATACTGTGTGCTCTGTCTTCCTGGACAAGCTGACCATGGACAAAGTGCTACAATGATGGCCCCAGGTGCCAAGGCATGTAATCCAAAAGTCCACTGCAAAACTCAAAACAGACTACGGTCATTACTGAATCACAACATAAAGGAATCACTGTACAGTGATATCATCTGCTATTGCACTGATGTACTAATTAGTACATATCACTTACATAAATAGGATGAATACCTGACTCCATGTACACACTGGTACTCTGCTCAGTAACGTCCATCTGTATTCCCTCACAGCGATCATCATGCTCCATAACTGATGCATGCTGCTATTAAGCCAAATGTAGAAGAAATAAGAGTTAGACATTGAAGTATGAATCGCTATCCATTTATGTATACACACCCTTGAGTTTTGTTGAATGTGTCAGTGCCCACTGGTTAAGTGTCCTCTTCTCACCAGTGGGGCATACTCAATATTTTTCCAAAGTTTTGTGCATTTGTACCCAGGATTGTGCAACTTCCCCTTTCTAATACACATTACTTCTGCATGAGCTCTATACACAATTCAAGTCCTACAGACCCTCCTGTTTCAATCATCTCTATACTGAAACATTCCATTACAGGAAAGTGTTACTGACAAGACTCTTATCCCTTAACTTTTGATTTTGTTCTGCTTTAACAGTGTGGGTCATGAGAACATCCATCCTGTAAATGCACACCTTACTAAGATTTAACTACTCATACTTCCAAGCCCGTGTGGGGTCTAACTGATACTCACCGAGATGTACAGCTGTTAGTCAACTGTACCATACTCAGTCACATATCTATTTTCCAATTATCTACTACTGAAATTTCCCGCTATAATTTCAGTACAAATGTAATTATGCATTGTACTGATGCCTTACTTGTACACCATTCTGCACAAATTGCAAAATGGAGTGCATAGGCTACTTTCAAGTGTACTTTTGCCTGATGCAACCAATTTGATTTACCTGCATATTACTACTTCTGGCTGTCTCCTCCAAATGCTCTTGTACGGGCTGTGGTTCTGACAGCAGGTCCTCCACAAGCTGGAAAATACAGGAGAACAACTTCAGATACTACATTGTAATCTTTACTTGACCCAGTGATCTTGATGCACTTGCAAGTGCATCTACAACAGTAACATTTCTGCACACCACGTAGTTCACAAATACAACAGTAATATTTGTGCACACCACTGATGTAGTACAAAAAATCCAATATTTAAGAACCTTCTTTGTATCTCCACCTGACTTTAGACTACAGATAATGTTGTGATAGTTCACATGAACTTCAGTATGTAACTCACAAGTGACATCACCATTACAGTGACTATATACAAGCCTGGTATTGCTTAATGGTTTCTTGATTTCTCAATACTGGTAGTTGGACACTGGTGTTCTGACATGTTTTAATAGTAGTTGTTACTGTAAAAGCAGACATACCTTTCTTTGCATATTCTGATCAATACATTGCACAGAAGTATTCTGTATGTGCTTTTGAGCAAAGTCAAATAGTGCTGGTAGTGCATTGGCCTTCAATATACGACGAGGTCTACGTGGTTTCATGGAATTTGGCATCAATTCAAATCGATACTCTAGTTCAAACATGTCTTCTTCAAAGTGACGCGAACACAGGTAATGCTTCGGGGGGGGGGTTGCTCACTATCTCCACCTTAACAAATTCTCGAATGTCACCAACATCAGTTCCACATCGACACACCCACACTGTGCACTGTTGTGCATTCCGCAGAAATCGGTGGAATGACATGTCTTCGGGTATGCACCCTCTTCTGGTCTGGCAGCCATAGGCCGAACATTGTGGCATTCTGTCAAATCCTTGTGGAGAATAGTGAGTAACCTAATAAAAAAAAATAAAAATTATTTATAAATTCATGCAGTTATTGAATGAAGTGTTCCACACAAATCTACTGTAATACACTAAATATCGGTTGCATCAAAGAACTTTATCCAAAATATATTTCAGTGCTGCAATGCAACATATGGCTATCTGTAAATAGAAATATAAACTGATTGTTAGATGAGCACATTTCTACTAAAAAAGTTTTTAATGGCACTGACTACACCTTCACAGAAACATAAGATGTACTATGGCTGTATAACACTTATGTGGAATACACCCAGCCATGTACTCGCCACAAGGTCAACATAAAATATTACAAACCACTACTTCTTTTGTGGTGGTCAGTCTGGTTGTGTGTGTACCTGCCCACTTCATATTGCTCGCTCTTGAACAGTAGCCCTTCGAAGCCATAGGTTTCAGTTAACTACCTTCAGTAATCCTGCTTTAGTAATACAGCTGGACTAAGCCTATCTCAGTAATTTGGTCATAATCACAGAGTAACTAAATGCCATGGCAATTTTTTACTGGACTGCATATAAAGGACCATCATTTCTTGCAGCCTGACCGACCATTACAACACACTCACACACCCTGAATTCTTAATACGTTTGTACTACACATTGTGTCTACAATATTTCACATCCATGATCTGTCAGCCATGACTGACTTGTGCGTGCAATCACATATTACAGCAAGGACAAGATCACAGTAGGCGATGACAATCACACTTTGTGACCTGCCATAACCCCTTCTGTCAATGGGTGATAAATGATCAGCAATGCAGTATCAAGTCATCATACAATGCCAGTACAGATGTAACAATGATATTACAGTTGTCACGACTTGTGCCTGACTTCAGAAACATATTGAAAATGTTCAATTTACCTCACAGGTGTAGATCACAGTACGCTCCACCGTAAAATGGGTCTGGATTATGTCTAGAGTGAATGTGTCATGTCCAATGCGACATTATGGACACGGACACATTTCCCATCAGTAGTGAACTTCGGTGACCCAATACAGCAGTGTACGTAGGAAGGCATCAGCTATACAAGTCCACAGTCTCAACTATTATCAGTATCATCTTGACCCAGAGCCCTGGTCTGATAAGGCATTATTACCCATATCTAGGTTGGTGACATAATGTATGGCGGGACCTTAATTTCCTCTATTGTGTACACTGCCATCAAGCATACCACACATTACCTACAATGCACAACTTGCATGCAATACATGCTGTACACCCATAGTCAGTATTTACAAAGAAATATGACTAATCCATATTTACCTTTCCAGTACATCTGTTATTCACACAGTCTGCTTCAAATAATGTTAAGTCCAAACAATTTCCAAAGAATTATAACTTTTATTGCCATAGACAAGCACATGACATGACATCAATTCCTTATAGCAGAGAAACATTACAGACACTGAATAGTCATTCGACTTCCATTACACCGATGTATGTCAGTTACTCTGGATATACCCAAAACCCTTCAAAAGGCAGGAAACTGACATATTTGTTGCCGTCTGCAGGAAATTGTTGTCGTATACGTGACACTACACATGCCGGAATTACAACTCTGTTCCCACATCCCAGTCTTCGGTTTTCAAAAATCCATAGCACATAAGCCTGGTATGCCACCATGCGGTACAACCTGTCAAATCACATCTATTTTAGCAACTTACACCGCATCATGAATTCATCACAAGTATCACAAACCCGTACTTTTCACCTTTCTAGGTAGGACTATGACATGTTTCTGTGGGCAACCTGCAACAAACATTGGCCAACATACAATTGTTCAATATCACAGGAATCAAGATAATGGATAATGTTTTCCAACCTGACCCTAATACCTCAACGTTCGACTGCAGCATCAGTTTTACACCTTTCTACATTAAGCTCCCAATGTGTTATCACAAACTACTCATTTACCTGTAATATCTGGAAAGGAAGTCACCATGCTTTCCTCTGGCTACAACAGTCACACACCAGGAAGCAGGTATCCATGCTTTCCTCTGGCTATGAAAGTTAAACAGGACATAACTGGTGTTGTTTGAAAAAGTAATGTTCATACAGTGCAAGGTAAGATATACCACCTACATAAATTTCAGCTGAGAGGATTTATGTGCTATAACAGCAACCATCCTTCGAATTAGACACTTATCCCTTACATATTGGTCCACTGTATGCTGCGTGATCGCCTTGTAACATAGTGCATTGACTGCAGAATCAATTCTAGTATAACAGACGTTAGGTACGCCATTTCAAAGTCTGTGTGATCAGTGATGCACAGTGGCTGAACAGCAAGTTCAAGCTGAGCAATTGTAGCACATGCTTGATGGGACGATACACAACAGTAGCATTCACGGGGGGTGTTCATTAGAACACACTTTTCACATGTGCACCAACTCATGCTCTCAGTGTTCTCTTCATGTGCTTCTACATCACTGCTTCCACTGCTATCTTGGTGGCATTTTGGTCTTCTTTCTCCCGGTGCGTATTCGGGTTCAAAACTGAAAGGAACTGGACCGTGCATATTCATCCCAAACATCACTCCAAATAATTCTGTGAAGTGCAGAAAGCAAAACATTGTCCACTAAAACATGACATCAATCCAGTAGCAGTACAGAGATGCATGGCATTTCCCAATTTCAATCACTGCTGAAGCATACCACATTTGAAACATGAACAGGGATGCATGACGTGTCAGCTGATGAAACGTGTGACAAAAGTTTTACGTACTCTGCAAGTCTTGGCATAGACAAGTAGACCATCTACACTGTGAATTCACATTTTGCTAATACATGTACTAACCGCACAGCACAATACAGATAGTTACAGTATCACTTTTACTTTGAAGCACAATTACCACTCAGAAGATGAAGCACAATTACCACTCAGAAGATGATGGTGACATAGTCATATCCTTGTACTGCTGCTATAATCGATTTATTCCGTTTGAAAAAACGTAACTTCATGGAGTCTATGACAGACTGGCAGAGACAGTAAGTGGGTAGGGAAACCATGCTTTTTCTGAACAGAGTAGGTGATGGTAAGTGTCAAAAGTTTATGTATGGCTGAGTTGGCAATAAGGGTGGAAATGCATCCAGTTATGTCATATGCCAGTTAGAGATGTTTGACTTACATGCCAAACACACAAAAAAAGAAAAAGTAAAAAAAAAAAAGGGAAACAGTCACTCAACCGTGCAGAAAAAGAAGGGAAACCCAGTCACTCAACCATGCATCAGGACATTTACCTGTACTCTGTGACATTCACCTATAGTTAACCAAAGCAACCATTCTAGGTATTCACGGCATTGCTTTCCTGTCAAGCAGAGTTACTAACATCGTAACTAGTAGTGCTAGTCCCAGAACAACGTGCCACCTTATAACCTATTTGGTTAGCAACATTCAGGGTAGCTCTTGACAGATTTCAGAGTCAGCTGTCACTACAGACAAACACATGCATTAACCAGTCAAACCACACATTTTCTTGCATTCTTGGCCAGCACTTTTATTTACAAACCAGGACAACTGTGCACCTTTGTTTTTGCAAATAGTAGAGACTCTCTCAAATTACATATAAATATATCAAGTCCACTCTCACTAAGGTGAACACAGTCAAACCGGTATAATTCTGGGAACCGAGCATTTATGGCAGTATGGTGAATCACAGATCCTTTGCACAGCTCCATCTGTCCCCACATAAAGCTAATGTGCAGTCTTCTAATTTTATCAATGGCCTTAATGCTATGTGCACCCTTCCAATCCATTCTCTGTATGATGTCTGACCATACGATATGCAGATTAGGCCACCATGTAAGCAGTATCCACAAAATTTTCATAATTTCCACTTTCAGATCCACAAGGGGGCATGTTGTCAGGTCATTTCCTCCCAGATGCAGTACTAGGATATCTGTTTTTTCACCTCTGCCATTTTTCTCCCACAGTAGGCATAGCAGATCATCAGACTGCAAGCCTCTTTTCCCGACCCAGGAGACCTGCATTTTGGACTCACTTTGCCACAGATTTTTGGGCTTCAATTTCTACAGCTCTTCTCGATGACCAGTGCATGTAGGAATGGCCACATATCCACACCTGGAGAGGTCTCTGATGGACACCTACACCAGCACAGATGATGGTGTTAACAACCCACTACTGTGACCATTACAGTCTGAGCAGTAAAAAAGATAAACCACCTCAACTCACACTGTATACAATACTGACCTTCCATCTGCATGCCTTGCTGCACTGTGCGTTTATCTGGTTCCATCACAGTACCCACACTGAAAGAATTGAAATGAATATTGCTACAAAACATTCTGCATTTATGTCCCTGACAAATTATGTCATTCTTATAGTGGCACACTGCTTTCTCAATGCAAAAATCCTGTCTCTTCATTTACGGTTAATACAGGCTGTCTTCCTACACATGAAAATCATTAGCTGTTGGCACACAGCGTTGAAACGGAATATCAGAAACCCACAAACCAGCAACAGTCAAAGGCTGTAGTTAGACACTGCATCTCACAGTAGTAATAATCTGGCTATGTGTCAAAAACCCAATTATCAACAGTAGATGG
The DNA here is from genome assembly GCF_019279795.1 of Protopterus annectens. Taxonomy (NCBI): domain Eukaryota; kingdom Metazoa; phylum Chordata; order Ceratodontiformes; family Protopteridae; genus Protopterus; species Protopterus annectens. Next base: position 1,299,047,356 of record NC_056741.1, read on the forward strand.
GTCACGGCCAGTGGTCAAAAACATGTGCCCGCTACAGCCAAAACACTCTCTAGGCTCACAAAGTAAGTTAGTGAGATATGATTCCATATGTATCCAGTCACTTTCTTACAACTGATCCCTTATCATGCATGTCTACTGCATAGTTCTAGAAGGTAACATGTAGTCAAATTAAACTGACATATGTCACATCAGCATGCACATTAACACATGCAGGTATGTGCTTCTGATAATGTGTATACACATACTCTGTGGGGGCCATGTAACTCAGGACATGCACACGTTTGTACTGCTAGAATAGGAAATATTGTTTTGACATAATTTCAATAAAGGAGTTAGCATAAAGAATGTGAGGACGTGTAAAAAACAGACATCTTGGTAGCAGCATGATGTGGTACTGGACCCTCAAAGACATATGCTTTTGGTGTTGGAGCTTGGAAGCAATTTTGGAGATAGTTTCAGATCTATAATGCAGACTGTATTTTTAATAAGTCAATCTGACATTTTTCTAGATTATTATTTTTTCCCCAGCAGCAGCAGTCATCCCTCCTGTAATAAACCCCCTTCCACCACAGGTGGACGAAAGCATATGTACCAACAATCGAAGCACCAAAGTGACAATTGCAAAAGCAACTTACTGAGACTTTTTATAGGGGGGCAAGGCTGCAGCACACTCCTAAGTAGGTGGCAAGCCCAGCCCACCAATTTATATATACCTTATCCATCATTGCAGCAAGTTGAAGGTGAAAATCCCACCAAACAGTGATCACTTCTGGATCAACTCACTGTAGGAATTGTAATGAGTCAGTTGAACCTCAGGCAGTCACAGCCTGACAGTTCTAACTTTACCCACCAGTCGGATTACCAAAAATCCAGACAGTTTGTTCCCCAATGGGGTAGTACCTGACTGTAGAAGGCCATCATCCAGGCAACCTTCAGCCGGTGTTGTGTCAGTCCTTACCCTCAAACATGGTGGTTATAATGGTAGACCCCTACAGTGCTTTGTCCGTGCAAATAGAGACAAAGCTGCTTGGAGAACAGATACATCCTAACAAAAGTCTGGACTGGGAAATAGGTGTGCCTGTGATCATAACGCCACCAACTTCACTAGGACTGCAGGCTGCTATCAGGCAAAAACAAAGTTGAAAAAATTTGAGTGATATAGCATGACAAAAAATATCACCGTAATGTACTCAGACTGATCAACTGATGTAATAATGAGTAGGATATGCAGTATTTCCATATCTCAGCAGACAAGAACCCTGATAGGTAAATGGCTCCAAATACAGTGAGACACATGAGAGGATAAATGGCCATCAAAGGAAAAATTATGTTACGTGAACCTCAGCTTACAAATTCCTATCCAGAATACCAGAGGATATCAATTAACAAATTAATCTGTAAATTGAGGGGTACATCATCAGAATCCTTTTTTCACTGCTGCAGTATTCACTCCATCCTTCCTACACATGTTTCTTTCTCTCCATTTAGCTTGTTATAGGTGCCCAACCATGTTCCAAGAATCACACTCCATGTTCCTAAGCACCCATGGAGAATATCAGGGTCCAACCAAACACTCTCACACTGGCGAGCGGTAACTTCCCCTCATGTACCAATAAACTTGCCCAACATTTCTTGGAATTCCTAAATTCCAGTGGCCTGGAGAAACTATTTCCTACCCCCACTAGAGGTAGCAACATCTTCACCTGGTCAATATCAACATGGGCGACCCTTGCTCTACAGCAATAGTCAACTCCTACCTGGTTAGATCCGACCACAAACTTATCACCTTCAAAATCCACAACCCTCCCAGCCCCCCCCACTGGTGTCAGAACCAGGCCTTACGTTAAATGACAAACAATGTGGCATGATCCCCTATGGGAAAATCCTGTTCCCATGAATTACCACAGCGATGCTAGTCCACTGAACCCAAAAAGGCGTTATAAGAGATCTGAAAACACAGGTTGACAGCTAAGAGTCTTTCGACCACCACATTGCCAATGTGGTCAGAAAGTCCTTCTATGTGGCACATCACATTACTAAGGGTTTTGCATCCTGGAAGAAAGAAATCATTGTCTCCCTCTACTCTTCCCTCATTAGGCCAGTCTTCGACTACAATGACCCATTTGGCATGTACCTCACTAGAGACATTCAACAATTGGATAGGTCACAAAAGTACCTCACAAAGAGGATTCTAGGCCTTAAACACTTGTCCTGTATCAACAGACTCAAAAAACTACAAGTAATCTCTGTGTCATATCGCCTATTTAGAGGCAATGTCTGCCTGACTTACAAAATGATGTGTAACCTAGCTGTGTTAGAAATGCAACATCTAAAGAAATACCAATCACTACACACAACACGCTCCTGAGACCTCGAACTCATCACCACAATCAACCGAACCAGCTGGAGGGACAGGTTCAGAACTGAGAGACTGCCTATGCTATGGAAAAGACTTCCCATACATGTCAAACGGAGCACCTCGATGGCCCTGTTCAGGAGAATTCTTGATGAGTGGATGGCAAACAGAAAATTCAGCTTGACAGATGACCTGGGAACTAAGTTTGGTGGCATGATGCCAGGGTAATCCTGTGGGCTAGGCTCATAAAGGCTCCGGGACCATTAGCCTAGTACACACCCATGAACCTATGAACCTATCAACCGTATACATCTTGCTACTTTTTCACCTCACATATTCTTCACAGGGCTCAGTCCTGGGCCCCCTCTTGTTCGGCATTTATTTTTCTGAAGTGCAGGCAAACATAGGGGGATTGTGGTTGACAAAATTTGCAGATGACTGCAAACTGGGCACCATAATTGACACTCCATCAGACACAGACATCCTCCAGAAAGGTCTCATAGAAATGGATAACTGGTGCCAGAGCCATGGCCTTAAGCTAAATGCCAAAAAATGTATAGTCATACCCTTTGGGAAAAACAAGGTAACCCCTAATTACCACATAGGTGGTAATCCATTAAACGGAAGAAGTTATCAGGGACCTGGGGACCAAGTTGACAGTAACCTCTCTTTTGACACTCACATTGCCAAAGTGGTTAGGAAGACCTTCTACATTGCCCACCTGATCATGAAGGGATTCACATCAGATCAGGAGAGGTCATTGTACCCCTGTACTCTTCACTTATCAGACCAATGATTGAGTACAAATGTACACCCGACACCTGCAGCAGTTGGAAAGACCCCAAGTTCCTCACCAAAAGGATAAAGGCTCAAACATATGTCACGATGCCCGACTGAAGAAACTCCAGCTCTATTCAGTCACCGTCTGCTCAGAGGTGATCTGTGCCTGACATACAAGGCCATGTCCAACCCGAATTAATGGACATGCTCCACCTCAAAAATCCAAATCCACCAGAGCCACGAGCAAGACTTAAACCTCAACACGGATATAAATAGGACGTGCTGGAGGGACAGATTCATCACCCAGAGACTCCCTACACTATGGAACAGAATCCCAGTCCATGTGAGGCAGAGCCTCACTGACTCTGTTCAAGAGAAATCTTGACGGATGGGAGATCTTTACCCAGGAATCATCTCTGTATCACTGCTGGACAGAGGCACAGCAAATTAATGGGTATAGTATTCTCATCCTAAGGGGTGGTGAAAGCCACACACACTCTGGCTAGGCTTATAAATGCCCTATGGCAGATAGCCTAGTATGAACCTATGAACCTATGAACCTATGAACTAATACTATTGTGCTATATAGCCCTTTCCTGTTGACACAGTCACTTCCTAAATCTGCTGTAAACTGCTCTTACTTTGTTATTATACACGTATTGGAGATGCTCATCTAGGAAAATATCTCCAACTTTCACTTTTCTAATGTTTCTATATAATGCGTTGAGACCAAAAAAAAAAAAACTTAATATTTTCATTGTTTAACTTGTACTTTAGCTCATTCTATTCCATTTTTTACTTGTAACCATTGTCTGTGCTACGCATTGCAATACCGGAGCTTTTTTCTCTGGTCAATGCTGAAAAAGGGCCTTGCCATGTCCGACCAACCCAAGGTAACAAATGAAAATTACATAAATTGATTGATACATGTCATTAAACGCCTAGTTGGAGAGATGAACTTCATTACTGGTTAATCTGAGTCTTCTTTTTGATGGTGGTTGTGTACCCAAGAAGCTTCAACACAGTATTAGTTTAAGGGTGTGCACGGTGATGCAAATGGCATATTGTGCTGTTTTTATTTTTTTATATTTGTGCCACCCTACATATTAGTTGTTCCCTTGAATAGAACATATTACAGGTCATATTACGGGTGGGAAAAGTGTTGACATGATTTACTGTTCTCTCATTTAATTTTTTTTACCAAAAACCTGCCATGCTGATAGGGGTGTATACACTATTTATATCCACCGAAATTGTACATACATACACAGACACATACATACACACACATATACATACACATTTATTACAGTAATCACCTTTCAAATACATAAATACTGATATACACACAAGTATTGGATATGTACATACATGCTCATAAATAAGCAGACCCAAACAGAGGCAGCTAGAAAGAAATCTCACAGACCTTTTTCTTGACAAGCATATCTTGTAAAGTATTACATATGGTACTTGTGCTAAAAGTAAGGTATATCTAAATATGTGTAGCTCTCTCTCTCTCTCTCTCTCTCTCTCTCTCTCTCTACGGGGGTAGAACAAAAAGCATTTAGATGCATTGATGTTTAAACCTGCCCTCAAATTTTTTGACACATTCTCCTCTTTTTAAAGCCGAGACACACAACTATCAAGCCAGTGTGAATCATGGTTGGCAGCATGTTTTTATTTTACAACTTTTTGAGGAAAACAATTTCATGCATTTTCAACCCACTGTAGAAAACCCTGATAGGATTATAAGAGTTTACTTAGGTAATGGCCAAAGAGCCTTTTTAAGCCTAGCCAGTCATGCCTCCATTTTCATAATTATCATTGCCCTAGGACTAGAATGAATTTTATATATAGGATAATTGGAGGTTAAGTCAAGCCTAGCCATTTCATCCCAATGTAATAACAGAGATACTCTAGTCAATACCCAGGGATTGTATTTAGTAATGACTGCCCATGTCCAGGAGGGTTGTGGGCACTATCCCCAGTAAGAATTTACGGTGCCCTGTCCACTCATCCAGGTTCTTTTTGAACAGTGTCATAGAGGTGTCATAGAAGTGCTCTGGCTCACATGAATTGGCATTCTATTCCAAAGATGCGGCAGTTGCTGGGAGATGAATCTGTCCCTCCAGCACACCCTATTAGGCCATATTTATGTCCCTGGAAGAGATAGCTCTGTTCCCGTTTGATTTATGGATGTGCAGCAAGTACATTAGGTTTAGGTTGGAGGTTTGAAGGACATGAATATTGAGTTTAAACCATTTAGAAAAGAAACTTCAGTCAATTTGTTCCTACATGCCACTAGCATGCATCCTGAGCACCTAATTAAGGCCCTACCCTGCTTGGGGAGATTTAAAAGCCAATTGGATCACACCAGTATTAAGGAGGATATAGATGCAGAATTAGATATAGTATTACTGGGATTATTAGATAGAAGGATATGAATATAATACTCTATCTGAATGCAGAAGATAGTGTGACTAAAAAATGTTAGATTAAGTAACAGAAAGGACAATAGTGATATAAATTTTGATAGAAAATAACTAGAATAAAGGATAATGTTGAGAAAATATTTTTATAACTAATTTTCTCCCTTTTCCAAAACACTAGTCTCTTTAGTTAAAATTCTGGTATCTCATCAGTGAAGATGATAATATTGGTAGGAATTATTCCCGAATCAAGTAAATTTCTCCTTTCAGGCGGGGAAGAACTTAAGAGAAATTTTGAACAATAACTTTGTACAACCCTAATATTCCTATTCCTGTGAGGGTGGTACTTTTGCTTGTGGTCTCATGTAGCATTATACCAATAGAATTGTTGGAATTGTTGTTTACATTAACAATACTGTTTCATATATTTCTAAACACTTCTTTAATTGTAAGATCTACTAGCATATATTATATAATGGCGGTGTTCTTGTAAGGGAAGTATTTGGTATGTGGGACAAACTAAAAGGATGTTAAAACTAGAATTTTTAGAACATCTGTAAGGACATTAGAAATTTGAACGTTACCAGCCCTGTTGCCAAAACATTTTTTGAATCTATTGCACGATGGATTTGTACTCTAATAGCTTAAGATGTAGTGTATTGGGGAAACCTTTTTATTCGTGAAGGGAGATGATACAATAGCCAAACTCTTGGAATTCTGAGAAACTGAGGGATGATAATAAAATATAAAACTTTAAAACCGTTTGGTCTGAATCAAGAGCTGGGTTTATAATTTACTACTAATATACAGTAGAGTAATTTTTATACATTACCTGCTATAAAAGCCGCGGCTTTAAGCCTTGTGATTTAGTCCGGATTTAGCCGATCGATTGTAGCGGAGTTTCTTACTGTTGCACACTAGAGGCGGCGCTGGTTAAGCAGGTTTAAACTATTAGGGCTACCTAAAAGTCCACTCTTCAAATTTTCCTTTAAAACTACCTTCCTCCTCAACTATACTACTGATCTAAGAATCAGCGTATCCTATAATTAAAAGATCATCTCTACTTTGACTCCAAGTAGACTATTCTCTATCTAGTTAAACGAAAGCACTTGCTCCTACAGTACTTATTACCTGATAATGGCACTAATTGAGGTTAAGTACCCCAAGCAGCCATTCTCTCCCAATCTATAACAGTTGATCTCTAGCAATCCCAGGGATAGTATGCTAGTAATGACCTCTCCATGTCACAGTGACCTGGGAATTTGAGGCAATATCCTCATGTAAGAACTATTACCTCTCCTCTCCCACAAACCAATATGCTTTATTGAACACTGGCATAACGGAGTGCATGAGCTCTCTCACATAGGATTCTTCAAAGATCGCAGTTCTGGGGATGAATTGTCCCTCCACACACACTATTAGGTCTCCATATTACCATGTACCCTAAATATAGCTCATTTAAACCACGCATACTTTAGGCATGTGAGCAAGCACATTACAAAGTTGAGGTTTCTTTGCTATGCCAAAGTAGAAGTCTCCCCTAGAACAGATATGCAACACATAGTATATTGTCAGGTGTAAACTAGTCAGCTGCTCCTTAAGGCAAATGCTGGCCAGCACCTTCATTTCTCCATGTAGAAACCTGGGTCTCTCACCATTGACTGTAAGTGAAAGCAAGTAATCTAAATCTGCCAGCATACACCTAGTTTTTCAACAGCAAGGCTACAAATATGACTTCATCATTAGTCAAATGATGGCTAGCGCCTGAGGACTTTGCTCATGAAAAGAGCTGAAGCTTTGATTAACCCAAGTAGAGCTTACAGTATCATCACAAGTGGCACAATAAGAGGAGATATTTAATTGGTTAACACGTGCATTAAGGGGACCCATGTCTTCTGTGGGTAATGTTGGAACAGCTCTTGGGTTAACTGCAGGTTCGTTAGGGGCAAAGGTTACCCAGCCTTTAGCAACAATTAAACTACCACCTGCCTAAAAGGAAAACTAGGGTATTCTAAATGAATCCAATAAATGCCAGGCCCTTCTGAAAGGGAAATAGGTTGTCTGTGAAGAAACTGTCCTTGCACCCCAATTAGTTTTACCTCTATAGCTTAAATGACATAAGAAAGCCTATTCTGGGAACCCAACTAAGTGGGCAAACATCATCGGGCATCCATGATTAACCTGGAAACCTGCATGGTGCAGTAAGGCACTAAAAGGATATGGCCTTCTGCACTAAGGGATATATGTTCAAAAACTCAAAGGTATTCAAATACCTATATGACTGGGCACTTAAGCCCAAAATAAGCCCAAAAGTTCCTGGAATTCCCATAAACTCAATATGCCATGGAAAACAACTAGTCACCAATCCCCACAAGAAAGGAAATAACATACTTGATCTCCCTCATCACCGGAACCATGGGAGCACAATTTCAAGACTGCAAGGTAAACAAACCCTAATGTGGGACATCCACCAAAAGTTTGATAAGAGACCTTGGGACACAGGTGGACAGTAGTCTCTCCGTTGATAATCACATCACCACAGTGGTCAGGAAATCCTTCTGCATGGCACACCTCATCACAAAAGGTTTCTCATCCAGAAAAGAAGAGGTCATTGTTCCCCTCTACTCATCACTCATTAGACCCATTATAGAGTACAATGCCCCTTTTGGTATGTACCTCACAAGACATCTACAACAACTGGAAAGGCCACAAAAATACCTCACAAAGAGGATTACTGGCCTCAAACAGATGCCTTACGAAGACCGTCTCAAAAAACTCCAGCTTTACTCCGTTGCATATCGCCTACTCAGAGGCGATCTCTGCCTAACATACAAAGCTATGTCAAACCCAGAGCTGCTGGACCTGCTCCACTTAAAGAAATCCCAATCCCTCCGAGCTACATGCTCTAGGGACCTAAACCTTGTCACCACAATAAACAGAACATGCTGGAGGGATAGATTCCTGTCCCAGAGACTTCCCATACTCTGGAACAGATTACCTATCTATGTCAAACAGAGCTCCTCATTAACACTCTTCAAGAAAAATCTTGATGATTGGATGGGTAATAGGAAATTCACCCCGGGGATCACTTCTGTGGTTCTGCTTGACGGGCACAGGAAAATAATTTTCTTGGGTGGCGAAAGCCAGGGTACCTTTTTGGCTAGGCTTGTATAGGCCCTAGGGCCAATAGCCTAGTACTTACCTATGAACCTATAAAGGATTGAATACCACAAAGCCATTTAGGAAGGTGAGAGAGGTCTTTCATGTGTAAATACTCACCTGTAAACAGACAACAATAAAGACAAGATTACTCTGAAAGGACTGAATAGCAGAGACAGACAATTATGAAGCCAAGGTGATTCACAAAGGGTTGAATACCAGGATGGCAGTTAGGAGGGTGAGAGAGGTCTTTCATGTGGAAATACTCGACGGGAAACAGATAACTGTAGAGAAAGGAGGAATATTTTGCTATTGTTCACTTCAAAGCACTCAACACAGTCAGGGGTTAAAGGAGAGCTAACACCTCTTGACAGTTTTACATTTGCAGCTTAGGGTTAAACGGTAGTGTGTAGTAAATGCTTGCTAAGTTGATTAATTGTTTTTGAAAAGTATTTCACAGCAGGAAACTCACAGCCAAGTCAAGAAGATGCCTGTGTCTGCAGGTGGCCTAGCATGTGTCCCTCACTGAGGCTTTAGACTAAATGCCATTTGAAATTCTTTAAATAATGTTATGCATGATTAAAGGTAAATGTCAGTAACAGCGGGGGTTGAAGGAGAGAACACCCCCCCTTGAAATCGTCCCCTCCACCAGGCTTCTCTGCATCATCAATGATGAAGAGTTAAAAATTGACACCCATATATACTCCCCAATCAAAAAAAAAAAACAAAAGATTGGCCTCCTCTGCAGGCACAACCGCTTCCTCAGCTCCTCTACCAATCAAACCCTAGCATCCACTTTCCTGCTCCCCTCCCTGATGTATGGTGCCCCTCTGTTCACCAATCTCCAATTCAGCTTAAGATGCAATCTTGAATCCTGCTACCACAAAATCTGAAAATTCGCAGCCAACTCAAAAAACTTCTCACCACTGCCACTCTCTTCTTGCCCTCAAGTGGCTTTGAACTCCCCAACTACCTCAGTTACCAACATCTCACCATTGCCCGTAAGCTTATTTGTAAACCAGCTAACTGCCCATCTATATATCTATATACCAAACCGCCAACTCAGATCCACAAACCAAAATCTCCTTCAGGCACACAAACCTTCGCGTCGTCCTGTCCAGCTACTTCTCTCCTATTCTGTAGCTAAGCAATGGAAATATCTATCCCCTCACCACCGCTGCCATTACAAACAATACCATCTTCAAATACCAGCTACTATCCCATCTGTCACCCAAATGGATATGTCCATGCCATGCTTCAACATAATCCCCTCTCACCTAGTGTTTCTTTTTAACCAACTGCACAAATATCTCACTCCTGCCATGGTCTGTCTTTTCACTAGGCTATCATACATACCCTACTTCCACAACTTTCTTATTATACTCTCTCCATGCTAAATGATCCTCCTGACCCACAAATGACTACTACTTTCATGTTTATACATTAACTTACAAAGAGCTTATTGGCTATGAATGACTTTCTGCAGTTTTACCTACCTGCAATGTGTTAGTTACCTTCTACTTATATGTTAACTCAATAGAGCTTAGTATATGATGTATTACACACTCTAAATGTTTTAAACTGTTTAGTACAAATCCTGATTTTTTTTCCTTGGTAACATGTAATTATATTTTGATGGCACTGGCAGGGAAGGCTGGACATGGTCATCAAGGGGTAGTGGGTGGAGACAGCTGTGTCCTTCTCAGGTACCCAGCTGAAGAGGTGCTAGGCTGCAGACGTGGCCTAGAGATGGCCATTAGGAAGGCCTAAAATAAGGTTTATGGATGTGGTGAGAGAGGACATGCAGGTGGTTGGTGTGACAGAGCAAGATGCAGAGGACAGGAAGAAATGGAAACAGATGATCCGCTGTGGCGACCCCTAATGGGAACAGCCAAAAGAAGATGATGATGATGATGAGACTCCAACCAGGATTTCCTCATCTTGCTGATTTTTTCGTGACATTGTACAATTACTGACCTGGCACAATGTGGAAAAAGGCACTATTACTGAAACCATACTCCTTGAAATTAAAAGGTTCTTTGAAAGCCATCTAGCTCAGTGGAGTATAAGAACAAATCCTTGATTATTCATCATAAGATGTAGGTTTAACTACCAGTGCAAGAATTTGGAAGAGCCATGTGAGGGAAAGGTACAAGTAAACAGCCAATACTGTTCTGCCATAAGCCAGGGGGAATTGACATGTATGGACACACTCATGCATCACCCTAGGGAAAAACTATAGCAAACATTACAGCTGTGACAAGAGGGGATTAAGTTGGGAGGGCACGGATGTCAATAATGTATGGTGGCCAACGGTTGCCAACTATGACCTAAAAAGAGAATCACTGGGAGCTGAGCTTTCAACCAAATTAGGGATGAACTGGCCTGTAGACCTCTCATTGGTCAGGTAATGAAAGTCTTTCACCCAGAGGATGTACGAATGGATCCACAGGATGCTTGGGGATGAGGAGGGGGGCTTGCTGGTCTGTGGAGCTAAAAAAAGGCCCTGTGAAACTGTGGACCACAGTCTTCTGTAAGGAAGGTTAGCCAACTGTAACCTTATTAAAAAAAAATTCAACAGTAATGTTGCATCCTATTTTAACTGAAACATCTTCAAGAAGACAGTCAGGACATATTGCATCTCAAGATGGAATCTTTAAGCAGGGGTTCCCCAAACCTTGGCTTTGCCCCCTTCCCGGTTCCACTGTAAAAAACACCTTTTGATGCTCCAAAGGTAAAAAGGTAAATTGTGATTTTTACTTGTCATATCCCTATATCTTAGACTCTATTAGTATTATTAATTTTTTTTCTTGTGTTATGTTAAACTCGCTGTTGTACTGGCCATTGTGCCTACTCTGGAAATAGCTGAAAAGGTGCTAGCACCAACACACCTACCCAGCAAAAAAAACTCTAAAAAAACTAAAAATCTCATGCCATATGCACACAATAGAATTTATTACACAGTCTTCCTCTGTTAAAACATTCCGTGAGGAAGTAAAGAAAGATTCAGCTCTCATGTAGAACTGGATACTTAATAAATCTGGGTATCAACTCCAAAATTTTTGAACTCCACAAAGGTTTTCTAGTCTACCTAGAATCACAATCACAGATCCTCTCAGGTACAGTTTTTGAACAGCAGGAGTAACCAAATGCATTCATGGATCAAACCTCTACACACACACACACACACACACACACACACACACACACACACACACACACACACACACACACACACACACACACACACACACACACACACACACACACACACACACAGACACACACACAATCCATGCACGTTTCTTCTGTTTCCAGTTAACACAAGGAGACAGCATTGGTACCTCTCTACATGTATTCAGACACGCTCATTATTTCATCTCCCTGCTTGTGACACCTCCAGAAAGTGTCTCAGCCACCAATGAAACTCGGGTTGCCTGGTTGTACCGTGAATACTTCCTATCTTTGCCTAAAGATAACTGGCTATTAATCATGGTTAGAGCCGCAGTGCTGTTAAAGTATTTTATTTATTGTGCTGAAAGTAATACTCTTGCTAAAGTTGACACATGACACAAACTACTATTAATATCTTTACTTCCAGGTCCAGTACATCTCTGCTAAAAGGTAAACAAGATATGTAGATTTATTTATCCAACTAAGGCATATCATCAGTGATGCCTGCTGTTTCAAGCAGTACACTAGCATATAGTTTCTGGCACAAGATGCCCAATACTAGCCACCAGCACATTTAAATCAGTTAAGCAGAATGCCACGCACTTAGCTCTGAACTTCACATCAAGTAACCCAATTATTAGCATCAGAAAAGCAAGGGCACCCGACCCAAACTGCCACTGGTACATTCTATGCAGCTGTGTAAGTCTTGAGGAGCATGGGGGCATACACATTGGGAAATAAATAAATGAATGACTGACATTTTACATTTACACTATTATAGAGCACCAATGAGAAATCTTTGTATAAACATTGCCCACCCTGCTGTATTAATTGTTAATTGCTGGTAGCATTTTAGGCAAGTTTTTTTAATGATTTTTACTCCTTGAAGGCTCCGGCCTAGATGTCAGAGAAATAGTGAATTTTATTAAAAGAACTTTGGATTACTGGCTGGTCATATTTCATCAATTTTATTTTGCATTGAGGTTGCTAATGTTTGTTTATTATATATGAAATCATTTTCACAGCACATTATGACATATATCTTACTATGTTTTCTAACAGAGTTTAACATTTAAAATATACTTTGCATAGGCTTGAGGCTGGACGTGGGAAGCAGCTGTTATCTCTGCGTAATGGGAAAGGAGTTTGAAAATTATGATGAGTAAAGGTACCTCCTATATCTTACCTAGGAGAAGGGACTCTAGACAGAGTGTGGTGACATGATAAGGTTGCCTTCCATTTCAATCCACCCAACAGATTGAGGCTGTTTATTAGCCAAATGATACCTGTAATATAGAATACATTTCCAGACTCAGTCCAATGCACAAATAGCCATGATGAATGTATTATATATCCGGCATAAAGAATTATATATCTGGCATAAAGAAAATAGTATATCCATTATGTTAGGGAGGCAGTGTTCCTAGATGGTCTTATGGTCTGAACACTGGATATATGAATGTGTTAACCTATGAACTAGTATTGAAAGTGTTGGTTAACTAGTTACTTTCCCTGGTGAAAAAAATAAGTGTTAGCTGAATGAACATTTGATGGTTAGGGTTCAATGTTTAGCCATTCAATGTAAGTGTTATTCGATGGTTAATCATACACCCCAGGGAGGCATATCATGCATTATGACTGTTCGGGGTCAGTATATGCTTCTCAGAGCCTGTGGTACTCTACATGTTACTGATTTTCCCATTCTACCACATACTATCTGGGTAAGGGACTCTGTGGCTGTTATTTGTTACTTTTCCACCTCACTTTCATTGGATGATCAAAAAAAGGTTAAATCAACATCTAAAGTTATATTGGCTCTGTCAATGCTCAAGTCCTGACTAATCCTCTCTCTCACAAGTATAGATACTTCCCTAGATGCATCCCCCTCTTACTTCTCCTTCTCTCCTCTCTAAACTGAAATGGGGAAGACTAGATGGAGAATCAGCATGCCCTGTTTGTTATCCTATATGTATTGTATCTGATGGTATTTATTATTTTTTTATTTTTTTTTTACTACATCTCCTTTGTACCATTTTTCTAGTATTTTGTTTAATTTGTTCTGTTTTGTTCTTTGTATTGTTTATTGTTGAGTTATCTCAATGCATTATATTCTTTTTATATTATATTCATTCACTGTTTTTCTCCCCGGCCCCGCTTGAAATGACATGTATCCAGTCGGACTTTCCGACTCCAAAAATAAATAATAAAATAAAATAAATAAAATAAAATGATTATGCTGATACAAATTTCCTGCTGGTCATGTTTGCTTGCAGTCTGACTGTATTGATATTTTGTGGCTTCCCAACCTGTTTCATCCCCAGATTACTACCTAGCTTGCAACATGATGGGAACATCCTGCAGGCTGTTGCAGAGTCATAATGGAGTGCCTTCCCAGACATATCAAGGTTGAAGGAGTAGATTTTGAGCATGCTAAACACAAGATTCACATTATTGCAGGTTTGTGCATGTGAGGTGTCATACTGGAGTGCAGTCATGATGAGTAGGTTTTGTGCAGGCATCATAAGTGGTTTTAGTGGGTATCCAGTGTCATCTGCATAAGACTACCATTATGTGAGGGACATTAATACTTTAGACACAGTATAAACGTAGCCATGTACATTATTGTTAGCTGCACTGTTCAAACTTGCCAACTTAAACCTTGCTCCCATTCTGCTGACAACCTACCCTCCTATTTCCTTCAGATTGCTGCTGGATCCCTTGCTCTCCCTGTATCCATCCTAATTAACAGCTCCATCTCAGAATCATATCTCCCCTCCATATGGAAAAAGTTCTACACCTTGCCTATACATATAGGAGGTAACTCCACTGACATCACAAATTTTAGACCATTGCAATCCTGTCTCCTCTCTCAAAAATATTTGAAAAATCTATCCACAAACAAATTATGCAATACCTACTTCAGGAAAACCTACTCACACCTACCCGACATGGCTTTCTCCCCAAACATAGTACCACAACTGCACTGATATCTTTTGTAAACACACATTGCCTTGCTAGAGATAACAATAAACTGGTCTCCTGCCTGTTCTTGGACCTCTCCAAGGCCTTTGAAAAAGTCTCCCATTCTCTTCTTCTAAATAAACTATCAAACTTTAACTTCTCTCCCTCAGCAATTTCCTGGTTTTCTAGTTATCTCTCTGATTGTCTACAATCTGTTAAATGGCTCGCACCCCTATCTCCTCCCCTCCCAGTAAAAATGGGTGTCCCGCAAGCATCTATCTTTGGCCCACTTCTCTTCACTATTTTCACTAATGTACTAGACACCTCTTGTCCCCAGTCATCCCTTATACAATATGCTGATGACTCAACTGTCATCGCTATCTGATACTCCCTCAGAGCTAAACTCTGCCACGCAATCATCCTTCAACTCAGTTGAATCCTGGCTCTGTGATAACAAACTAATTCTCAGCCCCAAGAAAACAAAACTCTTAGTCTTTCTCCCCCAAAACCTTAACCATCTCAAAACATCTTTTTCCATACTGTCCCACAATAACACATCAATCTCAGTTGAATCTAGCACAAAACTCGTAGGAGTCACTATCGATGACCAACTCAGATTTGATTTACATCTGTTAAACTATTAAAAACACACACCAAAAGATTGGACTCCTTTACCGCAACAAAAAACTCAACTCTGTCACATGCTTACCTCTTTCCTACTCTTTTGTATAGCTGTCACATTCTTACTAATCTGAATTCTTCTCTCTTAGCTAAACTTGAATCAACCTACAACAAGGTGCTCATAGGTCACAACACTGTCTCTCCCTAAGACTCTTAGACTGGCTAGAATTACCCCACCAGCTTCTCATCTCTCAACTACAGATAATCCACTCAATATCATCACTCTTTCTGTCCTAGCCTCACTCCTACAATCTCCAAATACTCCCCAACAAGGTGTCTACGCAGCTCTGATCAAGACTTGCTACAGATATATAAACCCAAGTCCAAAACTGGCTGCAACCTCTATAGCCATAACCCTGCCATATCTTGGAAGAAACTCCCCCTTGAAATTAGTTTCCTCATGCACCCCAAAAAATTTCAAAACAACCAACCAGAAAATATCTACAAACTCACTGGTCCTGCCACTGCACTCATCCTCCTTAAAATGTTTCCCTTGGCTACTTTCACCCCTATTCAACACCTGCGATCTAACACATACTTTCTTCTGACATGATCCCACTACTCCCTTTTTTGAGCTTTTTTTATAAACTGTCATCTTTAGCTTACACTTTCTACCCCCATTAGGAATTACTCTTCCTCTCATCCCTTCCTCCACTTTTCACCTCTATCAAATCTCCAAGCCAGGCTGTCAACAATATATTTCTTACAACTCTGCAGCCCTGTATATACATACATATGTATTTCTTTTTGTTTCTCTATCTGCTATGTTTGTTTTTACTCTGGTGTTTAACTATAACATTTCATTGCTAGAATATGTTGCATTTAATAATAATGATTGTTTTCATCTTCAAAAGAATTTTGTATGTCACTGTTGGAGCTTTTCTCCCTGGGTCTCCGCTGAAAATGAGCCACTTAGCTCAGTCGGACTAACCCAGTCAACAAATGTAAAATAAAATAAAATAAATAAATAAATGGTTCTCTGGAGTGTCACTGTGGAGTGATATAGCCAAAATATGTGGCATACATGTGAAGCAAACAAACTTCAGTGCTGCTGTTCAGACTCTCTGGTTATGATCAGATGTGCATCACACATTGTGGGGAACTTCACAGACAATTGTAACTGTGGGTAGTTGAGAACCTTGTTGCTACATGTCTGCTTCTTCTGCACAGGTATCTTAGAGAGGAGGACATTGTCTTAGAAGGCATACATCATATTATCTGACATCTGTCATGAGCTAGGAAGAAAGAGATACTCCTGCACATGTATGTCTCATGTCCATCAAGGAACATATGAAATATTTTCCAGGAAGAAAGCTGTGAAACACACATTGTGCTTCCTTTTGGTCTCTGAAAGGTCTTTTTAGCTAGAATAGAAAGAGTTATGCATACCTTGGTCTCCATAAGTATAGGCACATATTCCTTCAGATACCATGCGTAGGTGATATAGGCCAACAAGGGCATGGTAGATGTCTTGATCTACCCTGAAGCAATCAATATTCACCTGATTTGTGGCAGTATCATGGCATAGAAGGATAAAGCCTTATCTACATCATAGATGGTCCTGGTTTGATTAGTGACTCATATGCATGAGGCACTCACTGGCTTGGAAGTTTGGAAATGCCCATCCTCAGGGAGGGCATGCACTTGCAGATACTTTGCAGTAGATCCATGTTGGAGATTAGAGATATGCATGGGGGGTGTGGTGCTAACTTGGAGTAGGTGTGGGGCACTTTGTGAATCACTGTGGAGGAGGGACAATGTGTCAGCATGTCCTTATTGCAAGTCCATCCCCCAACATTTAATAAGTGGACAGGATGGTAAGATGGATAGGGCATTTTAAAACACTCCATGTCAGCAATAGGATGCACACCGGCATGTTCAGCTTTCTCACTGACTAATGCTAAACCCTGTGTCCTGAGTGTAATTTCTGAAAACCAAAAAAAAAAAAAAAAGGCACGGCAATAAGCCAATTGATACATTTGAAGGGATCGGCTTATTATGTTGAGATCTGTGTAGTCCTGCTGTTTTTGGAGAACTGAATAAAAAAAAAAAAAATTAGGGCATTTCCTGTCTCTGGCACCCGAACCAGATACCACCCCGTCTCTCTCACACACAGAGACATTCTACTTACACACACATTCTGACATGCAGTCACTCATGCATCGGAAACTCTCATACACACACACACACACACACACACACACACACACACACACACACACACACACACACACACACACACACACACACACACACATACACAGGCTTTCTGCATTCATACACTTACATCTTGCATTCACGTGCGCACTGTCCTTTCTTTCCTGCATTGCTAACTCTCTTCCATTCATGCAAACACAGCATTTCCAGCATTCACACAGACATATACACTGCTTCCACGCACAAAATGTATATTCTCTCATGTTTCGTTCGCCCTTCTCAGGCACACACTTGCTTTCATGGACACATTCAGACACACATATGCAGACATGAAACCAAACTCACTATACAACTATACCCACACAGATGCGTAATCATGTGCTTTTTTTTTATAGGTCTGTGTGCTAAAATCCACAAAAAACAAAAAAAAAAACAAAAGGAGGGCACAGTAATAAGCCAATCGATACATTTGAAGGGATCGGCTTATTACTTTTAGATCTATATCGCCTTGCTGTTTTCGGGGAAAGAAATACAAAAAAAAAATTAAGGCAATTCCTGTCTCTGGCACCTGAACCAGATACCACCCAGTCTCTCTCACGCACACACAGACATTCTGCTTACACACACATTCTGACATGCAGTCACTCATGCATCGGAAACTCTCTCTCATACACACATACACAGGCTTTTCTGCATTCATACACCTACATCTTGCATTCACGCACGCACTGTTCTTTCTCTCCTGCATTGCTAACTCTCTTCCATTCACACAAACACAGCATTTCCAGCATTCACACAGCCATACACACTGCTTCCATGCACAAAATGTACATTCTCTCATGTTTAGCTCGCCCTTCTTCAGGCCCACACATACTTTCATGGCCACATTCACGCACACATATGCAGACATGAAACCAAACGCACTCTACAACTATACCCACACAGACACGTACTCATTTATTTATTTTTTTTTTAGGTTTGTGTGCTAATCATACTAAATGATTCCACGACCTTGTGTAACCAAGTGTACACATCAGGTGATTTGTGATCGGTTACATGATGGGAAGCCAATTACATTTCTGTAGAAAATATGCAGAAAAGGGCAACTACAGAGAATTTTTGGCATGTATGTATAACTAAAAGGCAGATGAATGAGGGTAGTGAATAAGGAGACATCTATGGGAATACATAGGGGCGATGTGTGAAGCGAGGCAATGGAAATAACTTTTAAAGTAGCAACACGGGTTAAAATGATGAGAGGCATTTACAGGAGGCAAGTCACACTCTCATACACACAAACCATCGGTTCGGCATTCACACACATTGCTGGGTCACGCAGACAAACAGTCACACATATACATGCACATATCATACAGCATGAATTTCACTAAGAAGGACTACTAAAGCTAGGAAATAGATTTGCAGTAAAATGTAATTTAACGGAACAGCAGCAGAACACAAACTGCATAATACTATCAATGTTTATGAGGCAGAATTTTGCATGCAGTACAAATACTTATAGGAACTTACAGTTAGCAAAAGTTTAAGGTTTCCATGGGACTTTGCTTGTAGTTTACTGAAATACTTGATCCGATGCTGTTTTTACTTCAGGCTGAAACAGTGGACGGAACAGAGTTCCTCAACTAGTTATACAGTACTTTATACTACGTGATAAGGGCTGACCTAGATAATGATGATGCCACAGTGTGGGAGGATCAGCAGGAGAGGGAACTACCGATTTGGCAGTGTCGAAGGTACATCACGAAGGTGGTGACCAATTCCAACGGAAAGAATGTGATAGCAAAGAATGGGGGATGGGCTTTCCTACCCTACACTAGGGAAAAGCAGAAATGAACAAGTGACAAACTTCTTCATGCATTTTGTTAATTGCTGATGGCTGGATCAGTTTACAGGGAAATAAGAGTACTTGGGATTGAGTTAAATTGTGACTGAGCCCAAAGTTTTCCTTTAAGGTGCAGCATGAAGAAACAACAGCCACTACTCCCCAGGTACCTCCGTTGTAAAAAAAGCAGAAATCCTAGGATAAGAAACAACCAACGCAGGCAAAGCTCCAGGTTCACAGACAGTCTTTTAATAAAACACACAAGCGCTTTCACCAAATACTTCATCAGGTGTGATACAAAAAGTAAATGACTAAGACGCCATATTTTAGTGCTTTAGTGCTTTAGTAAGAGTGGGGGGCTAAGTGGTAGAGAGTATTTCCTGGGGAGTAACTAGTCATCTTTGAATCATATGGACTCTGTCTTCTACTTGTACTTTATTGCTGTTGTGTGACACTTTTCAGTAAAGCTACTATCGTCTACTCTTGTATCTTGGACTTTGGTAACTACTTTAGCCATTTAACTGTTTCTGTCATGGCTTTCCTGTCTACACTATAAGGTTGAGAGGTATGCCTTCAATTATAACTGAAATGTCATGAAATCACAATAAATTAATGGCTTTTATTGCATGTATATTTCTATAAAAATAAATAAACAAGCAAACAGACACACCAGTTCCATGTGAAGTCATAGTTTTATTTAAATGACTGTTATATAACTATCATATCTAGGCATAGACAGACAAAATTTAACAGGTTTACAGTCAGTGTACATTTCAAATTGAAGCAAGTGTGATATTTTCTTGCAAGTAGACAATTTTCTGACAAATCACAACAACACAAGACATTTATAATACACAGTCATTAGTTTAAAGAACACCATTGCACATAAAACTAAAAAAATAAATACAAATGGAGAGATCCATCTATACTTGACATAGCCACTGTTAAACAGCTTATTTATACATTTTACATATGTACATATATACTAATATTTCAGGTGTGAGTAATAATGCCATTCTTACATGAAAACTGGTAGCTATAATTTGACCTCGTTTCCATTTCTTATTTTTTTCAACTGCCATCTTGCTTGAATTCCATTTCCGCATTTTGCCAAACTGTTTGACATTCTTTCAGAAAATGGTATAATTCTTTATTCTATTTACAATTTTCTGCTTGTGAGTAACACCATGGAGCTTAGGTTGTGATTCTAAAGGGTCTGTCCACCTCCCACTCACATGGTTATTAAACTGAAATTAATAAGTAAACAAGCAGATATAAAGAAATAAGGGGAATGAATTAAATGATTTGAAACAGAGGCTAAGTTTAATTCATGGTACTCTGGAGAGTACAGCACACATCTACTTGTTGTTTTCATTAAAGTTTCATTAAAGTAAACAATTAAATGTTTGTTTACAGGTACTGTGTTATGTGTGTATACAGTTGGTACTCTTACAGGACAAAAAACACATAAGGGGGTATTCTGAAAAGGAAAATAGTACAGTGTGTAAAGCTAAACTATACAGTAATGACATTCAGATGAGATGGATTATAGAAAAACATTTGTCAATAAACTGATGGTTTTGTTTGCATATATATTCTATATGCAGCATGCACATGTGTAAGATACTTGGTAATTATTTATTAGGTTGATAAGGTCATAGGTGTATACTAGGCATGCTGTTCAAAAGACCATTGAGAAGCATAGCCAGCTAAGCCCAAGCACTGTTGAGTGAGTTAAGCTCCTTGGTCAAGAAGCACCGTGCTATATACCTCAAAGAGGATTTATGATTTCCTGGCTATTCATTCAGAATATTACTGAATACAGACCATGTGTAGTATTGCTTGACATGCATAGGTAGTTTATTCAATAAGTATAGGATTCTTTGGGATAGAAATCTGTTGTGCCAGCCATGTTCTATTTTTGTGTCTATAAAAGATTACAGTCTTTGTTGTGGGTGTTCATGGTGGTGTGTGTTTTGCATGGTTGCAAGGGGTCAAGCCGGGTGGAATGGGCCATGGACCCTACAGATGGACAGCACTCTGCTTGCTGAAGAATGACATACAGAACAAGAACTGCACATATCAAAAATGCCATTTAAAGCCTTAATATAAATATCACCATGAATAGTAGGCAACAGTAAAGATTATGGAAGGGTGTACAGTTCAGCAAACTATGTGGCCTCAGTGTAAATATCATAATTTGGGCTTTACCACAAATTTTACGTTATACATTTGGTACCACAATAAATCGCAGGTAATGTTAGAATGTTCCAGAAGGTGATATACAAGGCTGGTGTTTCCATTCACATGGAAGAACACCAGCAAGGTACCAGGTGATCAAACATGGAGGAAGCTCCACTCAACAAAAGTATTGTTCAAAGGTGCAATATGTGTCTTTCAGGTAGCACTCGGGTTCTGCAAATAAGACAACAATGTTAGGCATGGTAGAAGAGGTTATTTTTCAGCTATGTTTCATAAGTGTTGTACTTCCATCATTCAAATTTCTTGATGCTCTCCCATGATGTCCTTGCCCACTGCACATGAGAAGCTGCCATTATGCTAAATGAGCATGGAATCTAACTGAGCATATGGTATATTTTTGGGGTCCAAGCTTCATCACTCCACTGTTTTCTTCAATACAGACCTCACCTGAAGCTGGGTAAGCAGGGGTACCCTTCTCATGGCAGAAAACTGCTCCTTCTTATGTACCAGTCTAGGCTGTGTGAGTAGGGGGTCTGTGTTGGAGGCACACTGTTTGGTAATGTTGTAGGCATTGCTCTACATTCCATTCTGTGGTCCCTGAGGCTGGAGCCAGTCACTGGTTCTTTGCCTCCTGATCAGTCAAAGGTTGCTCATACTACACTCGTGACTGGTCTGCAGTCTGACTTTGAGTGTACTATTTTCCTACTGTGTGTTCTATCTGTGAGCCATTTTGCAACCCACCTAGTGATATAGGTGTTGATGCCTAGTCTGGTGAGTTTATCTATAATTCCAGAATGAGGAATGGTATCAAAGTCCTTGGCCAGAATGAGGTAGGCTGTATGCACTGCCTTACCTTCAACCACAGCCCTGGTGACTGACTCAAAGAAGTCAACGAGGTTGAGCAGGCATAATCTCTCTTTCACAAAGCCAAATTGTGTGGGGTCTACAGTTTGGAGATTTCCTATATCTTTGTTAATCAGGTCCATGATGATGCACTCCATAGATTTACATATCAGACTCATCAGGCTAATAGGGGATAATTCCCAGGGCCTGTAGTTGCTCCCCCTTTATGGAGAGGGATGACTGCAGCAGTGCACCATTTGGTAGTGACAAAGCCTGAGATGAGGCTGTGACTAAATAGGGCAACACAGATGTGGTGCCAGTCCGCTTTGTAGTTGATGTAGAACACAGCCAGGGATATTATTGGGTCCCATTGAAGGGGTATTCTTGGTCTTGGACAATGCTGCTGTCACCTGTGCTGCAGTAATGCTGGGTGCCTGGCATTCTGCACCTTGTTCTCCTCGGCTAGCACCTTTGCTAAATGCTTTAGCAATTTCTCTACCCCTCTCTCTGCTTCTGCCTCAACTGCTTGGGTTTTCCAGCTGCCTGATTTGTAAAGTTAACCACTTATCCTCAGTAACCTTTCTACATTTTTCCTGAAACTGTACACAGTGATTTGGAGCACTTAACAAAGACTCAAAGTCTTAAAGCTTGCCAGTGTAAGAGCACTTGCTGTATTTGATTTGGTATGTCCTAATAATGCTTTGGGCACATGAACTTGTTGTATAGGGTAAGGTACGCCCTAACCATGGTGTGGGCTTATGAATTTGTTTTCACAGTTTACAGTCTACATCCCAATCATGTGGTGGGCTCATGAACTTGTTTTAATTTTATATGTAACTTTTAACTTATTTTTTTTCTTTTGCTTTCTGTCATACATTCATACATTGACAGAATGAAACATCTCTCATACCTCTTACCTTCCAATCATGAGAGTACCGCCCTCGACACAAGGTCCTTCCTTGTGTTAATTTCTCCTTTACTGTATGTGCACATACATTTACTATTCTCATTTGCTCTGGGGTCCTCCCACTATTACTACCTTACAAACTACTCAAGTCAAACAAAAACAGTCATGCACTGATTCTACATTTTGCTAAAAATTTTAAAACAGAAAAAAACAAGCTAACCCCTTTCTCCTTTACAAAACATTTTCCCTGCCAAAGCTAGTATGTTGCACATCGTGAATAGCTGCACATCTGAGTCTTTGACTATTCCATACACAGCAGTGTGGAGTACGCACAATGCAAGTGATACTTTATTCCCTAAAATATTTAGTAAGGGACCACCCAGCCCCCCCCCCCAAAAAAAATGCTTCGCTACATGGACTGTAGCATACAGTAAGATTTCAGTACATTTTTTTACTCTGCTAGCATCATGAAGTCAGGTTTGCACATTACTGTTTTGCAAAAATGTGGAGATGAATAGAATGTCAGGAAATTACCAAAACAGTATGTCACAAGACAGCTGTATCTCAGAAAGAAATGGGCACGCAAAAATAAGTTAACATAATAATGGCTTGTATACAGAAATAGGGTTTAACCAACATTTACTAGTAATAAAACACTGAAATAATCAAGAATTTTCTGAAACGTCCTTGCAAAAATTAAATTGAAAGTGTTTATATAAATAGTTGTTTTTACTGCTGGCAAAATGATTAAATAAATACATAACACTTACTGCAGGAAGAGGGGAAGAAATTTAGACTGGACAACCCTTCCTTTCAATTCTGAGCTGACTGTTGCAGTGACAGTTTTAACACTTTTGCAGTAGTATTGGGGGAGGGGACTGTCAATTCATGTTGGACTACAAAAGAACACCTAGAACAAAGGCTTCTAATTTAGCTACTTCTGTGACGGCAGCTAGACATCTTCAAAGTGTAGTGTAAAAGAAGCTCTAAGCAAAACATAACTGAGGGTGATTAGCAAAAGAAAAGTAGCAGCCCTCTTGCAGAAGGAATACAAACTGACAGTGAGTCACACATTTCCCATTATATGTCAATGGCATGGGAATTCACAGTGACTTCCTTATGTCTGGCATGAGTCATAGAAAGAATACTTGAAATACTTTATGGGAAAGAGAAAGGATTGAAGCAGAAGAAGATCACATTGCTATATCAGGCCCCATCGGTAGCCATGTTTTGGTAAACATGCTAAGAATACAAATAAAGCACTTGGAGTGATTTTAAGGTGTTAAAATAGGTCTGGAAACAAAGATAGATTGAAAAAAAAAACATTCTTTTAGTTCTAGGGTGGAGTTTTCCTTTAATTACTTTGCCACTCTATGTAGCCTTTGTGATGTAACAAATGAGACAGATGCAGGAAAAAAAGGCAAACATAATTACTAAATGATGTCTTTCATTATGTGAAGTGTTTAGTGTTGGTTACATGGAAGGAAAATCACTTTTTGGAAAGAAAAACTTGACTTTTGAGTGGAGTTCTCCTTTAATATCACTGTTTTTATGCACTGAGTATTGAGTGATGATCTGACTATGGTTCATAGGTTCATAGGTAGGTACTAGGCTATCGCCCCAAGGGCCTAAGTAAGCCTAGCCAACAAGGTTCCCTGGCTTACACCACCCAAGAAAGTTAATTTCCTGTGCCCCTGTCGAGCAGAGCCACAGAAGTGATCCCCGGGGTGTATTTCCTATTTCCCATCCACTCATCAAGATTTTATTTGAAGAGTGCTAATGAGGAACATTGCTTGACATACATGGGTATCTTGCTCCAGAGTATGGGAAGTCTCTGGGACAGGAATCTATCCCTCCAGCATGTCCTGTTTATTGTGGTGACAAGGTTTAGGTCCCTAGAGCATGTAGCTCAGAGGGATTGGGATTTCTTTAGGTGTAGCATGTCCAACAGCTCTGGGTTTAACATAGCTTTATATGTTGGGCAGAGATCTCCTCGGAATAGGTGATATGATACAGACTAAAGCTGGAGTTTTTTGAGACGGTCAGTGTGGGGCATCTGTTTGAGGCCAGTAATCCTCTTTGTGAGGTGCTTCTGTGGCCTTTCCAGCTGCTGCAGATGTCTTGTGAGGTACATTCCAAAAGGGGTGTTGTACTCTATAATGGGTCTGAGTGCCGAGTAGAGGGGAACAATGACCTCTTTTTTTCTTGGATGAGAAACCTTTTGTGATGAGGTGTGCCACATAGAAGGACTTCCTGACTATTGCGGCAATGTGATTATCAAAGGAGAGACTACTGTCCACCTGGGTCCCAAGGTCTCTTATCACACATTCGGCGTTAAGTAGACTGCCGTTTATGTGGTAGTTCACGAGTACAGAGTTTTTACCAAAGGGGATGACAAGTCACTTTTTGTCATTGAGCTTGAGGCCATGCCTCTGACACCAGGCATCTGTCTCAGTGACGCCCTTCTGTAGGATTTCCACATCATTTGGGGACTCGACTATGGCTCCTAGTTTGCAGTCATCTGCAAACTTCATTAGCCAGAGGCCTTCTGTATTAGCCTGTACTTCAGAGAAGTAGATACCAAACAGGAGAGGTCCCAAAGACTGAACCCTGTGGTGCTCCACTTGTCACTGGTTTGAAGTCAGATTTGGAGTCTGCAACTTTTACAGTGTGGGTTCTGTCAGTGAGCCAGTTGGCAACCCATCTTGTGATGTAGGGATTTATACCTAGTTTAGTGAGTCTAGCTATAATTCCAGAATGGGGGATGGTATCAAAAGCCTTGGCAAGGTCAAGATAGGCTGTGTGAACCACCTTACCCTCGTCTACGGCTTTGGTGACTGCCTCAAAGAAGTCAGTAATCTATCAAAATGAAACAACACTGAATTAATCAATACAGAACAATTATTACTAACCATCATTAGAATAAAACTGTCTGACTGAACTGCAGTGTTTAACAAATACAGAAAATTATGATTTCTTAAGAAAGTACTTCAAATATCATTCTTAGATGACAATATGGCAATACTATTTTTTTTTTAAAACAGCTATGAACAATTGCATATATTCTACCTTGACTAATGCTTGAAAACTACATTCTGATATACATATACATACACACACACACACACACACACACACACACACACACACACACACACACACACACACACACACATATATATAAATATATAGATATAGATATATACAAGAAAAACGTCATGCTTATGAATGCTCAAAATTTACGAATGGCTATAAGAAAAAAATAAATAAATACTCAGCGAGTAGGAGATAGGAAATTCACCCCAGGGATCATTTCTGCTCGACAGGGGCACAGGAAAATAATTTTCTTGGGTGGCGAAAGTCAATATACCTTTTTAGCTAGGCTTATATAGGCCCTAGGACCAAAAGACTAGTACCTACCTATGAACCTACCTATGAACCTATGAAGATGATGAACTGATAATTAAGCTTTTGTTCTTTATAGATAACAGAACTTCTTCAGAATACAAATCCAATGAGCTGAAGTTTTTCTTGTATGAAATTTTTCTCTTAGTTTTTATGGTTTTATTAGAATATATATATATATATATATATATATATATATATATATATATATATGTGTGTGTGTGTGTGTGTATATATATATATATATATATATATGTGTGTGTGTGTGTGTATATGTACACACACACACACACACACACACACAGTAATTTATGGACATACATGCATTTATGGATAGATATTGTGTATCTATATCTATATCTGCATCTATATAGATATAGGTTTACACACACACACACACATATATATATATATATATATATATATATATATATATATATATATATATATATATATATATATATATATATATATATATATATATATATACATATATACATATAGGGTTCCTGTCACATTGTCGAACTTTTACAAGTTTGAACCACATATAGTCAAGACCATATGTTCGAATTTGTAAAAGTTTGAGCGTGTGAAAGGAAATCTCCATAAGCGGAGGTTTCCATTCACTTCAATGTGGTTCATAGGTTCATAGGTTCATAGGTTCATACTAGGCTATCTGCCCAAGGGCATTTATAAGCCTAGCCCATAGTGTGGCTTTTTCACACCTTTTTAGTTTGAATCTCCCATCCATTGGTCAAGATTCCTCTTGAACAAGGCCAGCGAGGTGCTCTGCCTGAGTCTCTGGGTGATGAATCTGTCCCTCCAGTTTAAGTCTCCCGCCATTGTGGTTCTGAGGGATCTAGAAAATCTGGGTTTGACATGGCCTTATATGTGATCTCGGAGTTGGTATATTTAAGAAGTAGGGGGTGTGGGGGGGTGCAGGGGAGCTTGCCCCCCCTGCATACAACAATTTATTTTTTTGTCCATTGTATTTTTATTTTTTATCAGTAGTCGAAGTTCTGTAACTTCGAACTTAATGGTTCGACCTTAGGTGTTCGGAGTTACAGAACTTCGACTATCTGATATAGACCCATATACATATATATATATATATATATATATATATATATATATATATATATATATATATATATATATATATATATATATAGATAGATAGATAGATAAACAGAAATATTAAGCTAAATATTTAAGTAAATATGACTATAATGTATGAGAAATATAGTACTTAATCATAGAACCTGGCCTTCAGTTGTGTACCTCTGAAACCTACCTGGTCAGGTGATCCTTTTTCCACCTCTGCCAGATGTTATATCTGTGGTGAACCTGCTCTCCAGAGTGGGGGATCCCCATCAGGGATGACAGCTGATTCTCCAACTCCTGCCATTTGACAGTCATCTGCCATTCACCTCTATCATCGGCATGCCCTATCTTCTGCAGGTACTACTCTAGTAGCAGCTAGATTTACTCATCATTTTCAATGATCTCCTCTAAACCTATGAAAGTTATTGTTTTTGATTATCAGTCCTCTCTGTAAGGAAGCTATAGACCTGTTATTAGAGGCATCACTTTAAACAGTTGTAGAAATAATATAGCTTGAAAAAGCTGCAACATTCCTGAGTGATACAAAGAATAAAATGTACTCTATAGAGTTCAGTGTATGTCTGTCTACACCCTTGCCTTCAGCAGTCTGTCCAAGTATGCACAAGGACCAGAATGAAACATTTCCCCCAACAACTCCTTCAGCAGTAACAAACATGTAAGATGGGGGCAGATTGAGAAGAGATTCAATGAGAATGTTCAGCATGCCAAATGAGGTACACTCTCAACCAAGGGTGCCCACAGGCAGGTGCAAAACATATGAACCAATTATGACAAACTACCCAATTTAGAACACTTCAACCATAAAGGCCACTCCTACTTCTGTCATTACAGTCCACCAACATCAGCCAATATGCACAATCTTTGCAGAAGTAAAAGTCATCTGAATAATTCCATATTATAGAGATCTGAAACTAATGATGAGGTTGTTGCTAGAAAACAACTTTATATTTCAGTGTTTCATCTACAAATTCAATGCCTGCTACTCTTGAAGAATAAATTGCCTATCACTGCGGTAGCATTGTCGCCTCACAGTAAGATGCTGTCTGGTTCAATTCTCAACTAGAGCGTCTTCTGCGTGGAGACATGCATGAATGGGCGTACCTTCATTGAAGGTTGTGTGTCAGACCTGGCAAGCCGGTATGTAAAAATCAACTGCCAATCATTAGCGGACCAGAGTTCCGGTGTGGCAACCCCTAACTGGGAAAAGCCGAAAGACACAAACAAACAATATTAAAAAAAATGGTAAGCTGGTATATTGCAATAGGGAATGGGTGGCAAGTTGAAAAACAAGTTCATAGTTATTAGGCATCTCAGCCAAAGGAGGATATGCTCAGGACTGCAGCACTCCACCCCTTAAAATACAAATCTACATGCTGTGGGAGTAGAACCTATAGGTCTCTGTACCAAGATGCAGCTATGTGACCTGCTGTGCTACTAACACTGCTTCAAAATTTTATACCACAATAGTGATACCATTTGCTAAACAAAACAGTTGCACATTTTAAGCAGGCTTAGCATGGGCAGCAGTAAACTTCTCTTCCATTGAAGCTCACAATTCCTTGAAAATGCACTTGAAAATAAATTGCACCTGCTAACTCTAACTAGGGCATTTCACTCTCTCTCAGATACACACATCTCAACTTCTTAGTGCAAGAAATCTGGACAATGCCTAAAATAAATAGGAGCAGATTATAAATATTGCTCTCATGAACTTAGAACATTGCTAGAATAACAGGATTTATGTTAGTATGCATTTTTCTAAAGGATATGACATCTAAAACTTAAATGTCTGTCATTATTTAGCAACTTCAATCCTTTTTAGGGGGAATATGGGGAAAAAATCTGGACATTCTCCAAAAACCTGGACAGCTGAGAAGTATGCTACCTCCTTCTTATGCATACACACATGCAGACACACATACACACCATACCTCTCAATCTCTTAACACAAGAACTCTGGACAAAGCCTGTCATTATGTTGGGGATAAAGGCCCAAAATTAGGGGTACATTTAGAAGGATGCTAGAATAAAAGGATTTGTGTTAGAATGCATTTTCTGAATGATATGAAGTCTGAAACTGAAAATGCATGTCATTATTTATTAATCAACTATATTCAGATATAGTTGGTTGTCTCAGTACTCACCATGGCTTGCATATTTTCCTCTCTTGAAAGGCCCACTCTGCTTAACTTGTGTATTATTACCTCAATCACTTCACCGTGGGTTGCAAGGCAGCTTCATCACTAGTGTGTGCACAAAATATAATGCCTTCAATGAGTCTGCAAGAAATCCCATGCAATCATCATGGCACAAAGGTTCTAATGAAGATGCTGCCAATTTTTCTCATACACGGCAGAAGCCAGAAACAACTATTATTCCACAGCTACATGCAGCAGCTGCAAAATAAATTGCAGAGAACTGAAATAAATTGGAACCAATTTTATCTACCTTTATTTATTGTGCAACCAGTGACATTCCTCTATGTGGAAAAGAAGGCTCTGGTGGAATTTTTGTTACTTGTTAGATTTTTGTATTGAAGCTGGTGACACAACATTGAAACAGCACAGTGAAACAGCTGCAGGAAATGTTCGGTACACATCCCATAGGGTACAAAATGAGCTGTTGGCAGAATGTGAACACGTACTTCGAAAGGAGATTGTTTGTGCAGTGAACAGGGCAGATGGATTTAGTGTATTGGCAGATGAAACTGCAGATATCTCAGGCACTGAGCAGTTGTCATTGGGCATTCGGTTTGTTGATGATGATTGTATTCGAGAAGAGTTTACAGTTTTTGTTGCCATTGTTGCAAGAGATGCACAGTCTGTATCAAATGTCATTGTCAGTGAATGCATAAAGTACGGTCTAGACTTGTAAAAATTACTCGGACAAGGCTATGATGGCTGCTCCATAATGGCAAGCATCTAGAATGGTGTTCAGGCTAAGATTCGTGAAAAGTATCCAAAAGCAGCCTTTATCCACTGCGCATCTCACAGACTAAACCTTGTAGTCAATGATCTGAATGATGTTCCTGAAATACGTAGTGCTGTTGGTGTTATCAAGAAGATTAT
The DNA here is from genome assembly GCF_019279795.1 of Protopterus annectens. Lineage (NCBI taxonomy): Eukaryota > Metazoa > Chordata > Ceratodontiformes > Protopteridae > Protopterus > Protopterus annectens. The sequence continues at coordinate 1,299,078,446 of NC_056741.1, forward strand.
TAATTTTTTCCGTGACAGTCCAAAACGACGAGCATTGGTACCAAATATACCTCTTCTGTGTGAGACATGATGGACCGAGAAATATAAATCCATTTATGTGTTTAGTCAGAACTTACAGAAAATATTTGACTACCTGGCTGATCTTCAGAAGATCACTGCTGGTGAAACCAGACAAAATGCACATATATTACTCAGTGCTTGCTCTTCATGCATGTTTCTTATTTCTCTCTTCATTATTGCAAATTACTCATCAGTTCTTGAGCATGTTGCCCAGATGTTTCAGTCTGTTCAACTTGATATAGTAAAGGCTCAACAACATATCAACAGACTCATTGAAATATTCAAGGAGCAAGGCAACCATGCTAAAGAGCACTTTAGGAATGACATTCTCAGTAAGGCAAGATCACTAGAAAATAAACTTGGTATTGAGTTAGGGTTGTCAAGGATTTGCAGTCGACGTACCGAGCAAACACAGTAGGCATGGATTTTGAGAGTTATTACAAAACAAATATTTATATTCCCTATCATGACTCATTAGTTTCTTCACTGACGTCTCGCTTTTCCAGCAGTAACACTGCTCAGTTCAACTTATTTTACCTGCATCCTAAAATGATGCAAAACCTACAATGTGAAGAATTCCAAAAACAAATTGCTGTCAATAATGAACTATATCATATCGCTACTAGATCTGAATGCTCGCTTCTTATCTGATGCATCGGCTTTTAAGTTATAAGACAACCTAAAGCCACCTATGGGCTACTACTACCTTTGTAATCAATATCTTGCAGATCTTCTATCAATGATGTTACTGAACAAAAAAAAAAAAAAAACGTGTCAGGTACGGGATTAAAAAAATATATATATATTTTCTGATGTGTTTCAGCTACACCAATGATTAACATGTGCATCATGCTAACCTGGACAACAACAAAAATAAATACATAAAACTAGTTGATTTTTGCTTTTGTACATGTTTATGCAGGGAAAACTTAATACTGCAGTAAGCACCATCATACCTCTCCACTGTACAGATTTTTGCAGAATGTCCAGATTTTTGCCTCATATTTTTTGTGTGTTCCTCCTAAAATCTGTACTTTTCTGGCAAATAGCTGAGGATTGAAGTAATTAAATAATGACAAACATTTGAGTTTAAGACTCCACATCCTTCAGAAATTTCATGCTAATGCAAAACCTATTACTCTATCAACTTTCTAAGTTTGTAAGAGCAATATTTAAAATCGGTCCCTATTTGTCCTCCCTCCATCATTTTAGGCTTTGTCCAGATTTTTTTCTCTAAGAGGTTGAGACTGAGGTATGAATTCTGGACAGGAATATGTGCTTTATGCACAGTCTTTACAATTTTACCGTAAAACATCAATGAACCTCACATGAACTTGTCTATATTCTCCTCCTTTGGCAATCTGGCTAGTGTTTTTTAATTTTTCCTTTCTTGTGTTATCTTTAGTACATCTTCAACATTATCTCTACTAAACATACTGTATGAACAGTCATATGTTACTACCTGCTATACTTTTAACTGTATGTCTAAACCACTATGCTTACGTAAATATCTTATGCAATCATATGTTATCTGCTATATTTTATAACTGTGTAAACCACAATGCTCATGTAAATATCTTGTGTATAGTATGTTAGCAATTGCTCTGGAGCTTTTCTCCCTGGGCCTCTGCTGAAAATGGACAGCTTTGTCCAGTTGGACCTCCCTGGTAAACAAACATAAAATAAAAAAAAAATCTGACCTTTATGTGGATTCAAAAAAAAAAAGTACATCATGTAACATAAACCAAACAATGGCTGTCACAACAGTGCAAAGCTTAAACACACTTTAATGGCCTTAAAGAGATGTGAATGTATAATATTGTTTACTGACTCAGAAATGACAAGCTCAGAAAAAGGTTGAAATAGATAAAAGGTCATGGGCATTGGGCTAGACTAGAAATCCACTTACAGCACACTTCTTTCATAAAACCCCAACAAACTATTTAAACCATATTCAGGAGAAATTTATGCCATTAACACCACCTGCTGAAATCAATAGGAAAAACTACTCAAACATAAACTGGTCAAGAATGGATAAATGCTTACCACAATTATTATTATTTATATTCCCTATCTTGACTCATTAGTCTCTTCATTGACGTCTCACTTTTCCAGCAGTAACTGCTCAGTTCAAATTGTTTTATCTGCATCCGAAAATTATGCAAAAGCTGGAACGTGAAGAATTCCGAAAACGAATTATAGCATATTGACAATTTGGAATTAGAGATCATGAAATGGTTCGACTATTGGCATACTAAGGTTCCCGATATTGCCAAAACAGTGGACTTTGCTGACTTATTGCAACACTGCGATTTCTTTCCTGCTGTTAAGCAAGCAGTTCTGATTGTGTTGACCTTACTAGCCACTACCAGCACCATTGAACAATCGTTCAGCACGCTGAGACAGGGCAAGACTTGGTTAAGGTGTACAATGACTGATGACAGACTTTCAGCATTGTGCATGATTAGTTCTCATCGTGAGCTTCTCATTTGTTAAAAGAAACAGTTCATCAGTAAAGTTAGACAGTTTTGGCAGCCAGAGCCGACGCTTACAATTTATATTTGCACCACAGGAGTCATAGGCCTAAACTTACAACAATGTACCACATTCCATATGTTGTATAGAATGCCCACAGGAAATGGAATCAAAACATTTGTCCTCAGTTTAGAAGAAAATGAGCTAAGAGAAGAGTTACTTGATTTGGTACAGATAGACAGACATATTAAGATGAATGACGAAAATAGACTGCAAAAGGTCAATAAAACCCAAAAAGGCAGAAGTTTGATAAAACAAATAAACACAGTAATTAGGATTGTCCATAGTAATTCATGCGATATAACATAAGTAAACAGGATATGTTACTGTGCAGCTAATTTGATAACTGATAAAGCTGTGCTGCAAGAACACAGGGTAGTGAGGGAAAGGAAGGGGTGAAACAGAAAACCATCATGGAGGTATCTAACAGAGTAAACAATAAAGCTGCTATTCACTAGTCTCTATTTATTCTATATCTTAACAGTGTAGGGGTTTGATGGTGGGTTTTTATTTATTATTTATCACTGGATAATTGATATTGAATCTGTTTATGTAATGTGAACTGCCTCTTGCATGTCATATATGTTGTTTTACCACTGTATCTATATTATTTGCACTGCATTTCTCTCGTGAGCTGACATTTGTAATTTTGTTTGGGCTGCACTTGTGTGGTATTGAATGACAATAAAGTTTCTTTGAATCTTTGAATTGAGACAAAAAAGTATCACTGTTGGAGTATAGAAGAGGGAACTGATCAACAAATATGGTTATTGGTATGAACAAATGAACATCTATCTTTCTAAGTATTTTTATTGATCTACAAATAATGACAGAAAGTAGCAGCTAATGCTCCGGAGGCCTTAATTTTTGCAAGGAAAGCAACAGTAGACAAAAGTAACAAAAATGATGACATGTTTCACTAGAAGAGAAAAACAGAAAATGAAAGAGTTCAACATACATAATGATAAATGAATATGATGGAAGAAATTATTAAAACAAGTTTAATCCCCTGATGGGAAATCAAGAACTCAAGCAGGCATGTCCAGGTTTACAATAAGAAAAGGACGTTAAGTGCGGTTCAAAGGGTACAAAGGGTGATAAAACCTTTTTTTTTAACAGTAAGGACAGTGGATGACTAGCACAGCCTTGCTTGAGAGAAAGTAACAAATCTTAAGCTGCCCTTGCTGTGAACTAAAAATAAAAACACTATTTTGCTAAGGCTGCACAGTGTACCAATCCACCCAAAAAAACATACTTATGGTTACCCTTTCCAGATTATGTGTACCTGCCAATCCAAACTTTTCTCCTCTGCAACATCTGTATGAACTAGCAATTACTCTGTAACTCTGTGCTGCCTCCGGAGTTTTTAGAACATGTCCACTGGAATACCTTTCTCATCTGATTTCTAAATAACTAAAACAAAAGCGCAACTATAAACATCGCAAGACTAAAATTAAATCAATGCAAGACATACTTTCTAAACACAAAATATGCACCCTTAGACACAGAGGAAAAATATATATTTGTGCAGTTATTCAAACCCAGACAGTTTTTAAAATAAAAAAAGTCACTTACTACCAATGGACAAATTACACTACCAAAGAAAAATAAGCAGTAGATCAGTAGCTACAAACAGGTCTAATTAAAGAGCTGAATAATATTACCTGTGTACTTTCCTCACAGTGCGACTCAGCTTCTTAACTACCACAATTTGTGCCAAAGCTGAAGTGCTGAGAGCAAAATAAAATAATGGAATCACTGGAGATAATTGAAAATAGCAGTTTAAAACATTACTTTGCTAAAATATTATGAAAACAGCATGAGCTGCAGAATTTCTCGGGAAGAAATTGAAATGCAAAGTAACATTAGTTACTTAAACATTTCATTTACAGCCCTATGGGTGCTTTATGTAATGAAATAAGTACTTTGCCTACAATTTCATAACATACACTTTTAGATACCTACTGTACCACGATGTATACTAGGTGTGCCCATCCAAAGAAATGTCCCTGAAGTACAGATACGTAATCTCACAAAAAATAAAATGAATGGTTTAGATACCTACTAATAAACCTGATAAAGAATGAAGCACTTCAGCTAAGACTTGCACTCAGATCCTTTACCTGAGTCTACAAGATACTTGTATACAAAAATACCAGCTGCATTATTAAAAGAACTGGAATATAAATATACTTCTATCACCTTAATCCTTCTCAGCATGAAATCAGTGACTACAAAAGTAATTACATATTACATACAGAATATGTGCTGTCTTCATTTACTGAGAGTTCGTAAAAACACCTCTGAAAAATAATTCAGTATTATTGCTTGAAAGTGAACTCATCCATTTCAGAATATCATGTTTTCCCACTATTAGCTATGAAACTGGAGACTGGATAAAATATTTCCTAGAACAAAACAGTGGCTACACAAATAATTTTGCATTAAAATACATAGGAATATGATACACATATACCGTGGAGTATGTGGAAAGAATTAAGTACTTCAGCCAATAATTGAATCCTCATGGACATGAACAGTTTCTGACTGAATTTTTTGCTTTTATTTCCTATCATCCTCAACAATAAAAAAAAATTCTTAGAGATAAATCCATATAATCCAAAATTCAAAAATGCAAGTATAAAGATATCAGGAACCACGCATGGAGTAAAACAAGTTTATTTAATGATGCTAGTATACACTTTCGCTGCTTCCTCAGGTAATATTGCATGATGAAGCATTGAATGCAAAAGTGTATACTAGTGTTGTGCAAATAAACTTATCTTGTTTTACTCCGTGAGTAGCTCCTAATATCTTTGTATTTACTCCCTATCATACCTGGGAATGACTTCTCCTAGCAAACAAGCTAACAAACAAATATGTATCTCTATATCTATCTCTCTGTCTATAGTATATATGTGTGTGTGTGTGTGTGTGTGTGTGTGTGTGTGTGTGTGTGTGTGTGTGTGTGTGTGTGTGTGTGTGTGTGTGTGTGTGCGCATGCGTGTGTGTGTGTGTGTGTGTGTGTGTGTGTGTGTGTGTGTGTGTGTGTGTGTGTGTGTGTGTAGATGTATGTAAAGTCCTGACCACATCATGCCTACTCATAGTTTTTGTAATAAATTTCACCACTTCCATGTTTGATTCTTTGAGTCTTGTACCTTTTTGTTTCTTTTTTTTTCTTTTTTTCATATCTTGTTCTGGCGGCACCTTTACTATTGCCCTTTTATTACCTGTAAGTGCTTCTATCTGCCATGAGACTGCATGCCTCCTTGATCTCCAGTGCATGAAAAAGAGGAGAAAGAACATGCTAGCACAGTAATCTTCTGATGGTAGAAGAAACCTTTACCTTGTGGCCTATCGATATATAAAAAAACACTGTTTCCCCAGTGCATGGCCCTTAATGACATTCATGTGTCCATACTGCAGAGTACTTACTACTCCTCTGTGCAGATAACCTGCCTGCATTCTTCCCTTTTTTGTCTGCCCATTCAAGAGTTACAGGTAACAGATAAATAATCTACAATGCTGGATAAACTCTACTATACCAATATTTGGCTTACTAGTTTATAAGACTGAATCCTGTAAAATCAAAATTTCAAATCATTAACACATTAACACATCAATTTCAACAATTGGCTAAGTTTCTGGTGTCATTCAAAGGGGATCCAGTGTCTCTCTGCCTGGGATGACATGCTTGACAAGCCACGCTGCTTCACTAGAGATGGCTTGCACCTGTCACCCTTAGGCTTTCAAATACTGGCCAAGTCTCTTGCCACCCCCATAGTGCCTTTTTTAGGCAAGGCTCAAAAGCCAAACCCACCGCCGTAAATAGCACAAGTAACAAAAAACTGAGGGTAATGCTACTCAATGCCAGAAGTCTAAACCTCAAAATGCACACACTCAAGGCACTCCTCAGTATGGAGAAAATTGATATATGTGCAGTAAGAGAAACCTGGTTTAAAGCTCCAGAGAGCACCCCAGCACTACCAGGCTACAACTCATACCATACATTTCAGCCACAGAACCCAAACTGAAATACAAAAGGCGGGGGTGTATCCATATTCAACAAGGATACCCACACCTCCAGGTTAGTGGCACAGCACGATGCTTCAGAGATCATCCACGTGCAACTAACAATGGGCAAAACTGCAATTCAAACTGTAGCTTGCTACAGATCACCCACTATGTCCCAGGACCCCCATTCTGCATTTCTGGAAACACTGGGAAACATAAAGCTCCTACCAAGCACCCTAATATTGGGTGATTTCAATTATCCAAACATTAACTGGGAGAACTACTCAAGTACTAACTCCCTTGCCCAACATTTTCTAGAATTTATAAACTCAAATGCCCTGGTTCAACTGGTCAAAACTCCCACCAGAGGTGACAACATATTGGACCTGGTCATCACCAACATGGGCGACCGGTGTTCCACACCAGAGGTCAACCCCTCGCTGGTTAGATCTGACCATAAACAAATCTCACCCCTGGACAAGAAAACCACCGTGAAAAACTTTTCAAAAGCAAACTTCACATTACTTAAGACCGAGGTGGAAAATTTCAAAGCCTCCATGTTGAAAGACAACACTGTCCAAGCTGCAAAATCCTTTACTAATGCATTCTATGGGCAGCTACAAGAATGCATGGATCGTGCCATCCCAAGCAAAACCAAGACTCACTCCTCCAAGAAAAGGAAACCAGTCTGGTGGACTCCTGCCATAAACAAGCTATACAATAGAAGAAGGAAACTAGTACAGAAAAGAGTAAAATCCCAAGAAGGGAAGACATCCCTGATCAGTATCAGCAAGAAACTACGATCCCTCATAAAATCATCCAAGGCGAGCTTTGAAAGAAAAATTGCCAAGGACTCCAAAGATAACCACAAGGCATTCTTTAGCTATGTCAAGAATCTAAGTGACAATGCTCAGATCTGCTCGGAGTTAGTGCACAAAATACACTGAACCAACCAATATCGTCAACATCCTGGCAGACAGGTTCAGCGCAAACTTTTCCCCCCTATCACCCCCAAAAGGGCCCGTAACCATACCAGAAGAATGTAGAGTCCCTAAAATCAGACACTCAGGTTAAAACAGCCCTCTCCAAAACCAAAAACACAGCATCAATGGGACCGTACTGTGTCCCAGGCTGCATCCTACACAAGCTCAAAGATGAACTAACCCCTCACCTAAACACACTGTTCAAACTCAGCCTCTCCACAGGCTACATACCCATAAAGTGGCACACAGCAACGTTTATTCCATTCCACAAAGGTGGAGCCACAACAGACCCTGCGAACTATCGCCCTATAAGCCTGACTAGCTTGGTCTGCAAGGCTATGGAGCGCATCATCATGGAACTCATTAACAGAGACATTGGGAACCTCCAGACACTGGACCCTACCCAGTTTGGCTTTGTTAAGGGCAGATCATGCCTTCTAAACCTGGTGGACTTCTTTGAGACAGTTACCAAGGCTATAGACGAGGGAAAGATGGTACACACAGCATACCTAGACCTCGCTAAGGCCTTCGATACCATTCCCCATTCTGGTATTATAGACAAGCTCACCAGCCTGAACATAAACCCCTATGTCACAAGATGGGTTGCCAACTGGCTCACAGATAGAACCCACATGGTGAGAGTTGTGGGAGCTAGGTCCGACTCTAATTCGGTTACAAGTGGCATTCCCCAGGGCTCAGTTCTAGGACCCCTTCTGTTTGGCATATACTTCTCAGAGGTATAGGCAAGCACAGGAGGACTATGGCTGACCAAGTTCGCAGATGACTGCAAACTAGGCTATAACTGACTCTCTGGCTGACACAGACATCCTCCAAAAGGGTCTCACTGAGATGGATACCTGGTGTCAAAATCATGGCCTCAAGCTAAATGCCAAAAAGTGCATAGTCATCCCCTTTGGAAAAAACAAAGTACCCACAAACTACCACATAGGTGGTAGTCCCCTAAATACGGAAGATGTAATAAGGGATCTGGGGACCCAAGTAGACAGTAATCTCACCTTTGATAATCACATTGCCAAAGTGGTTGGAAAATCCTTCTACGTGGCCCACATAATCACAAAAGGGATCCAGATCAAAAGAAGTCATTGTGCCCCTCTACTCATCACTCATCAGACCCATCATAGAGTACAACACCCCATTTTGGATGTACCTTACAAGACACCTGCAACAGCTGGAAAGACCACAAAAGTACCTCATCAAGAGGATTACTGGCCTCAAACAGATGCCTATGCAGCTCGACTGAAGAAACTCCAGTTGTTCTCGGTTGAATACCATCTACTCAGAGGTGATCTCTGCCTGACATACAAGACCATGTCCAACCCAGACTTGATGGACATGCTCCACCTAAAGCAAACCTTATTCCCCGCGAGCCACATGCTCTAGGGATCTAAACCTCACCACAACAATAAATAGGACGTGCTGGAGGGATAGATCCCTGTCCCAGAGACTTCCAATGCTTTGGAACAAGATCCCAATCTACATTAGGCAGAGCTCCTCGCTAACAGTCTTCAAAAGAAACCTTGACGAGTGGATGGGAAACAGAAAGTTTACCTCGGCAATCACTTCAGTGGCTCTGCTGGACAGAAGCACAGGGAACTAATCTAAGAGGGTGGCGAAAGCCAACACATTCTGGCTAGGCTTATAAATGTCTTCGGGCAGATAGCCTAGTACCAACCTATGAACCTATGAACCCATGAACATAACATACTCATTAACAGATACTTAACTCTTTCCTGATCACTCTATGTGAATTTACTATACTATTCTGTAAATGAATGCACATTACTTAATGTTTGATAAAAAAATTAAATAAAAATACAGTATGACAGGGGAAGAAGATAATCTTTCATGATGTGTAAACTGCTCATAACTTGTCACAGTCCTTGAAGTGTATAAAACACCTCTTTCTAACCTTTAGACTCCAGAAAACAGCTTTTCTAGATAATAAAGACTCCAGCATATAATAAAAATGCATACATACCAGAACTTCTTCTGGCTTTTTCCTGGTTAGGGGTCACCACAGCGGATCACTGTCCACTCATGATTGGCAGTGGAGTTTTACAGTGTCGAGTTGCCAGCCCGGCACCCAACCTTCCACAGAAGGCACACACATGCACGTACTCACACCAAGGGCCAATTTAGTATGTCCAATCCACCTACAGCATGTCTTTGGGATGTGGAAGGAAACCGGAGCACCTGGAAGAAACCCACACGACCACAGGGAGGACATGTAGATTCCACACAGAAGGCACCCCAGCCAAGGATCGAACTGAAGAACCTCTTGCTGTGAGGCGGCAACGCTAACCGCTGCATCACAGTGAACATAACAGTTAAACATACTGTGCATGTCTTTCTGCATATCTGTAAATTAGTAAGCCATGTGTTTTTAAACCTGTAGTAAATGTTATGTTCTCCATGACAAAGTTACTAAGGGACACAGTATGCAGATAATAAGGCATGACAAGGTACTGGGATTTGCCACTACACCAAAATGACTATGTTGTCAAGGGAAAGAAATCATCCAACAGTCACCATCAAAGGATAAATGTCTAACTATAAATCTAGTTATGCAAAATTGAATCAATGTTTAGTGCTGACTTTGTGTTATTCTGTTGCTGACAATGCCAAACCCACGCATGACTGTTTTAATAAGGTTTTTGTCTAAAATGTTTTGCACTGGAAAATTGTTTTGAACGATATACAGATGAACAAATAGTTCTTAGAGAAGTGTGAAATGTTCTTTTGTTCTTCTTTGACACTTGTAATTTTCACTGTATGCGATACCTATTTTGATGCAAGGATTCTAACAGTCAAGATTCAGATGCATGTTCTGCAGAGCTCAGCAGTTCCGGCAATAAAAATCTTAGTTCAAGAGGTCATATTGATGCTTTCCTGGTCTTTTAAGTGTTACTTTTTAAATTGAAATAAAACTGTCTTCCCTCAGCTATAACATTTCTGAACAACAAATCTCCACAAAAAGACTAAATGATAGATCTGTTAGTCTGTAATACACGTAATGCTTCAGAAACTAGAAAGACTGCTGGAGAACTGTAATACAAGTGGCCAGACTAACAAGTGCTGTTCTTGTTTGAAGCTGGGGTTCCCTAGTATGTAGACAAGTGAACAAGAAAAATAAAAAGGCATGAGGATGTCCAGTCTAAAGTTGCATTGATTCTCTAGTGCTTTTGGACAGCTGCACAAAGTGTGGGCATTGCAGCATGTGTATAAACCTGTTTGAAGAACTGACAACAAATATTTAACAGTTTCTAAAATATCTTCTTTGCCTAACCAGACATAATCCACATAACATTTTAGCGTCTTTTTAAAGAGGAGGAGAAGGCTTGGCTATTTTGTCTTCTGCTACTGATTAAGATTACAAGTGCAACTTCAGAAGCTCCACCAGAGGTTTTCTGCAAAAAGAGTTAGAGTGACATGATCTGTCAACATTTCTTACTAATATCATATTCATTGGAGTCTTGTACCAGTGTAGTCCTGCTGGCTATTACTGTTCTGTGGGGAGCTGACTGCATAACCCTGTCTAGGATAAGCGGCCCTATTTGAGTAGGAACTACTTCTTACACACTTAAAACACACATACACACACCTACCTTTACCTACCTACTTTTTACATACACGTATACACACTCCCAAGGGCGCCCACAGCCAGGTGCAAGGGGGTGCACTTGCACCCCCCTGGAACCGGCTGGCCGAGAAATTAATTTTATTTTAATTTAAAAAAAAGTTTTTTTTAAAGAGCATTCCTCTTTAAGAATGCCCTTTGCATCCCGTCCAGTTGCACAGACGCAACAGGTGTTTGCAACCTGTTTTCATCTTCAGTGTCTGTGCGACCAATGGTTTATGTCTTTGTCTTTCCCGCCTACAGGGAATTTGAATTCCAGAGGACGTTCGGACTGTGGACGAAGGTAGAAGTGAGAGGTAGGCATGTGTGTGTGTGTGTGTGTGTGTGTGTGTGTGTGTGTGTGTGTGTGTGTGTGTGTGTGTGTGTAAGAAATAGCTAGGTAGGAGTCTGTGGATGTAGAAAGTAGGTAGGAGTGTGTATGTGTGTATGTAAGACCTGTTACTTCTGTGCGACTGGACGGGATGCAAAGGGCACGTGGGGGGGGTGCAAGGGGGCTTGCCTCCCTGCTTGCAAGAGTTGTCTATGTTTCTTTTGTTTTTATTTATTTTTTTCACTTTGTCAAAGTTCTGAAACTTCTAACATAAGGTTTCGACCTTATGATGTTCAGAGTTTTGGAACTTCGACAAGGTAATAGGAACCCAACACATGAATGTCATTAAGGGCCATGCACTGGGGAAACAGTATTTTTTTTATATATGGATAGGCCACAAGGTAAAGGTCTCTTCTACCATCAGAAGATTACTGTGCTAGCATGTTCTTTCTCCTCTTTTTCATGCACTGGAGATCGAGGAGGCATGCAGTCTCATGGCAGATAGAAGCACTTACAGGTAATAAAAGGGGGATAGTAAGGGTGCTGCCAGAACAAGATATGAAAAAAAAAAAAAAAGAAACAAAAAGGTACAAGACTCAAAGAATCAAACATGGAACTGGAGAAATGTATTGAAAAAACTATGAGTATGCATGATGTGGTCAGGACTTTACATACATCTACACACACACACACACACACACACACACACACACGCACACACACACACACGCACACACACGCACACACGCACACACACGCACACACGCACACACGCACACATATATACTATAGATAGAGAGATAGATATAGAGATACGTATTTGTTTGTTAGCTTGTTTGCTTGGAGAAGTCATTCTCAGGTATGACAGGGAGTAAATACAAAGATATTAGGAACTACTCATGGAGTAAAACAAGATACAAGTATAAAGATATTAGGAGCTACTCACGGAGTAAAACAAGATATGTTTATTTGCACAACACTAGTATACACCTTTGCATTCAATGCTTCATCAGGCAATATTACCTGAGGAAGCAGTGAAAGTGTATACTAGCATCGTTAAATAAACTTGTTTTACTCCACGCGTGGTTCCTGATATCTTTATACTTGCATTTTTGAATTTTGGATTATATGGATTTATCTCTATGAAATTTTTTTTTTTTGAGGATGATAGGAAATAAAAGCAAAAAATTCAGTCAGAAACTGTTCATGTCCATGAGGATTCAATTATTGGCTGAAGTACTTAATTCTTTCCACACACTCCACGGTATATGTGTATCATATTCCTATGTATTTTAATGCAAAATTATTTGTGTAGCCACTGTTTTGTTCTAGGAAATATTTTATCTAGTCTCTTCAGTTTCATAGCTAATAGTGGGAAAACATGATATTCTGAAATGGATGAGTTCTCTTTCAAGCAATAGTACTGAATTATTTTTCAGAGGTGTTTTTACGAACTCTCAGTAAATGAAGACAGCACATATTCCGTATGTAATATGTAATTACTTTTGTAGTCACTGATTTCATGCTGAGAAGGATTAAGGTGATAGAAGTATATTTATATTCCAGTTCTTTTAATAATGCAGCTGGTATTTTTGTATACAAGTATCTTGCAGACTCACGTAAAGGATCTGAGTGCAAGTCTCAGCTGAAGTGCTTCATTCTTTATCAGGTTTATTAGTAGGTATCTAAACCATTCATTTTATTATTGTGAGATTATATATCTGTACTTCAGGGACATTTCTTTGGATGGGCACACCTAGTAAACATTGTGGTACAGTAGGTATCTAAAAGTGTATGTTATGAAATTTCAGGCAAAGTACTTATTTCATTACATAAAGCACCCAGGGGGCTGTAAATGAAATGGTTGACTAATGTTACTTTGCATTTCAATTTCTTCCCAAGAAATTCTGCAGCTCATGCTGTTTTCATAATATTTTAGCAAAGTAATGTTCTAAACTGCTATTTTCAATTATCTCCAGTGATTCCATTATTTTATTTTGCTCTCAGCACTTCAGCTTTGGCACAAATTGTGGTAGTTAAGAAGCTGAGTCGCACTGTGAGGAAAGTACACAGGTAATATTATTCAGCTCTTTAATTAGACCTGTTTGTAGTTACTGATCTACTGCTTATTTTTCTTTGGTAGTGTAATTTGTCCATTGGTAGTAAGTGACTTTTTTATTTTAAAAGCAGTCTGGGTTTGAATAACTGCACAAATATATATTTGTCCTGTGTGTCATCAAGAAGGTACTTTGTCGGGGGTGTGTGTGGCCAAGATGAACACTGAGTAACAGCAGATTTTATCAGCTCCACTGAGGCAACTACTAATTTAAGGAATTTTTGTCTTTTTCTTTAAAACCAGGAATTCAATTTTATTCATCTTGCTAAAGGACTACATTTGCTACAATAATATCCAAAAAAATCTTGAAGAAGACAGATTTTCCTGTAAGTTATTATCTTGGATTTATTCTACTCATCTGAAATCTCCACAATGAGCTTTTTAAAAACCAGCAGTCAGGACTCCATCCTAAAAAAGGAGTTTCAAACTTTATTAACCAACCTACAAGAATTAACAATCAAAATTGACAAAATAGACTCCAAAATTGACAATTTTAAAGAAAAAAGTACTAAGCAGATGGACATACTGCATGAAGACTTACAACAACAAAAAATTCAGATTACTGGAAGTGAGGAAGCACTCAATGACATTCACTGCAGAATTAAAGAGAATGAGAACAACATCAAATTCCTGCTTAAACAAAACACCTTACTACAAACCAAACTAGATGATTTGGAGAATAGATCATGTTGCAACAACATAAGGATTTTGGGTTACCAGAAAACATTGAGGGAAACAATATGGTAAGATTCTTAACATCTTGGCTTCCAAAAACTCTAGATTTACCAGAAGCATTATCATTTGGTATTGAAAGAGCCCATAGGTCATTATCCTCTGCTAACACAAATAAGAAAATTCCCAGATCTGTGATGGTCAGATTCCTGTCTTCATTTGATAAGGAAATGGTTCTCAAAATTGTGTGGGCAAAGGCACCAATTAAAGTTAATGAGACAGTAATACGCTTTGATAATGACTATTCTACCATGGTAATAACAAAGAGGAAAACATTTTTACTACTAATTAAAGAACTTAAAAAAGCCCAGCTGAAAACATAGCTTTTGTTTCCTGCCAAACTAAAGATCTTTGTATCAGATGGTCCCAAAATCTTTGAAGACTTGGACTCAGCCTTGATCTACATTAAAAATCATAAAATTCTTGAAAAAATAGAAGAGATGGAGTGGGCTAGCCCATCACTTAAGAGAATGGCAACTAGTTCTTCATGGAAATCCTCGGACAAGCAAAAAAGACAAAAATAAATGATTTTTATACTTATTGTTTTAAATCATTTTTCAAATTAACTTTCACTTAATCCACATGGACTTTCATTTTACACTGTCAATAACAAGGTAAGCCAAATCTGATAATTTACATAGAAATCTGTTATATTATTTCTTGATTATTTATGATGAAAGAGGCTAAAGTGAAATGGGACAGAGTTACAGCTAGAAATAAAATCACTTATACATTAATAATTATTTGCTGCAGTGCAGACCTTTAATAGGAGAATTAGTATTATATATATATAAATTCATGACACACTGTGATTTGGTTCACTTTACGTCTCCTATTCTTTCTGTACTATAGTTAATACCATACACATCTATATTTACATTACTAACACTTTTGCTTGTACTCTGCCCATTATATATATATTTAGAAAATATGTAGATAGCTGAATAGTTATGTTTTGAATGACTAAAATGCTTGTTCTTATGGAAAGTTTTCATTGTTTATTGTTACACAATGTAAAACTTTAATTGCGCTATTTGTGAGTTGCTCAGAATACCTCATGCTTACTTTTTTACTTTAATGTGCATGAGTTTGTTAAAAGCTTGAAATAAGGCTACCTTGTTCATTTTTCCTGCTGAAACGCAAGGAAAGACAATTTTTGAATCCTTATACACTCTTGCAGCATATTCTCAAGCCAATAACTTCTTGGAAACTCTCTGCAGCAGTGTGGGAATGAAACAAGACAGCTGGATGATCTTTGAACTCTAATCGTCGTACATACGTGATGAAATCTCTTCAGGACATTAAAAAAATGTCATAGAATAGTCACAGCATTCCTACAATGAAAATAACAAGATATAATCAAAATGACATACAAAATGTGAGTTTGATTTTTCAATGCATTCTACACTGCTTTATTCTATGTGATTCATACCTTAATTAGAACTTTATAAAGTAGCTAATGTGTCATGACTATATTACAGAACTATGGTTACACAGAGATCCAACTGTTGTTTATTTTGCTACCTAGGTTACTTGTTCTTAAATATTATAACACCGGGTTATTGCTAGTAGTTTTAGAAAAATGATAGGTTTCCTGAGTACACTTTTAGGCTTACCAATATTAGATTGAGTGTCTATTTATTTAATTTGCATACTCTTCTTAATAGAATGTGTTTCTATCTGCTTAAGTGATAGTAATAACTTACTGTGTCAATATTTACAGATGTTCATAGTTATATAAAATTCTTACATATTAAGAAAATACAAATCTAAGGGTAATATGGGAAAAAGATTATGAAAAAGACTTTTGAAGTGCATGATTTAATGTATTCATAGTAACATATAGATAATGGCCTTGTAGTTCATTGTTTTATTCTTATCTAGTCAATTGGTCAATTGAGATTGAATATGTAACTTATAAAAGTTAAAAATAACATATTTGTACATTACTATTGTGTTTTTTCTCTCTCTCTCTCTCTCTCTCTCTCTTTCATACATATGGTGTATACGTATACATAGTGATGAATACTCTATTTACTGCCTTTTAATGAGGCTTGATAAATAAATCTTGATTTTATTTTATTCTATTAGGAATAAATATTTTTGTAATGTCTTTAAAGAATGACATCTCTTTAACTATTTAATTGATTTAAATGATTTTCTTTGATCTAGTTTGGTGAAGCAAACTTTTCTCAATTAAGTCAAGTCACTTTAACATTAGTTTTGATAATGTTTTGTTAACCATTGAGCTATAAATTTTTATGTTTACTTGGAATTTCAAAGATATCTCTTTACGGAGGTCATGCATGAGTATGATCACTTAGCAACTTAAAATTATTATATTTACATTAATATATGTTGTTTATTGATAGATGAGTGGTATATTTGTATAGTTAAACAATTAAAAGGAACAGTTCTTATAGTAATTTTGAAAACAAGTACTAAACACAAAATTAATGGTGGTAGCTGATATTCTGCTGTTACTGATGGAGGTAATCTGAGTGGTTGTCACTACTCAAATTGAGAGTTTATAACTCCAGGCTGGTAGCTGTTTTAGGTTTTAAAATCTTATACTATGTACATAGTTATAAAGTTATTTTTTATTTAGCATCTACTTTATTCATCATATGTATGCATATGATTTACAGTAACCCTAACTTCTGTTACATCCACATTAAACTATTACTTATAACTCTGAGATTCAGCACAATTGGTTCAGGAGGGAGAAATATTAGTAAATTACCAGGTAATAATGTGAATTATATTTTACTCAACATATATTTAGGATGGTTACATTATAAGCTATCTCGATTAACATCAACGGACTAAGCAATCCTTGTAAAAGAGGAAGTTTGTATAGATATCTATCATTACATAAATCCAATTTGATCTTTTTACAAGAGAGTTATTTGGTGAAAGACAACGTCAATAATTGAAATACTAATAAATACATTGTCTTAACGAGTTCAGAACATTGTATAAAAAATGAGGTGTTGCCATCCTTTGGAACAATTCATTACCAACTCCTAAGTTAATAAAAACATATCAAGACGATAAGGGAATGTTTTGTCTAGCCATAGTAGAAATCAATAGAAAAATCTTCACATTGATTAATGTATATTGGATGACAGATATAGGTATCAATACTGTAAAGCAACATCTAAACCAAATTGTTCTCCTATCAAAAGGAAATGTCATCATGGCAGGAGATTGTAATTGCATATTAAACGATGGTGAGTCCAGTACACAGGGGAAAAAGAAAAATAATTTCTCAGGCTAAACATTTAAATAACTTCATTGGTTCATATAATTTATATGATATATATGAACAAGCTGACCCTAACTTATTACAATATACTTTTTTCTCACATAGGCATAATGCCTATTCTAGGATAGATAGAATATTGATTTCTAATCAAATAGTTAATGATTTAACTAAATCCAAAATTATTTCTTGTCCGCTCTCTGACCATAACTCAATTACTTTTGAACTCTTCATTAATACAACATTCAATGTACAGATTAGAAGAATTCCAGCATATCTTTCTCAACTAAAAAGACTTTAGAGAATTCCTAATTCAAGAAACCCAGAACTTTTTAGAAACTAATAACACCTCAAATCCTTTAGATATATACATATGGGATGCCCTTAAAGCATATTTATTTGGACAAATTAATAGATGGTACTATAATAAAAGGAAAGCTTGGGATAAAGACTTGAAAGACATGCAGTACAAATTAGACAAACTAAAACTAAAACACAAAGATAAACCTATCAACATAAATGCAAGGGAAGAGATTGATTAAATAATGAGTACAAGGAAATATTAAATCACAAAACTAGAATTTGTTTGGAAAAATATAAATTTCTATCTTTCTCTATGAATCCTAAACATTTAAATTATCTCAAAAACAAGATGAAAAGACTTAACAAACATAATCATATTAAAGAGATATATTCTATAAAGAGAAAAAAGAAAGTTTTTAATCTAGATGACATATTAAATGAATTTAGAGAACATTTTCTTAAACTCAAAATAAAATCAAAATGGAATCTAAAGGTAAAATAAAATAATATATTAATAAAAATATTAATAAAAAACTTAGCAGGCTACAAAAAGAGTTTATAGACAAACCTATAACCTTCACTGATGTTCAGACCCAAATTAATAAACTTAAACTTAACAAAGCACTAGGCAATGATGGTATCATTCCAGAAATCTATAAAATTTTGCCCAAGACACCCCCCTAACTTTACTCCAAAAAGTGTTCTTAATGGCCCAAGCTGAATCCAAACCACCCCCATCTTGGAAATATACATTTATTTCACCTATATTGAAGTCTAATAAAGACCCAAAGAATTGCTCTTCGTATAGACCTATTTCATTACTGAACATTGACTAGAAAATGTTTATGAATATTTATGCTGAAAGACTGCAAAAATTCCTTCCACAATTAATAGATGGAGATCAAACTGGCTTTATTACTAATAGAAATACTTTTGATAACATTAAAATAACCTTAGCATTAATAGACTATTCCCCAAAAAAGAAAAAAAAAATACCTGACTTTAATTAGCTTGGATATTAACTCTGCCTTTGATTTAGTTAGTTGGGATTATTTATTCATTTTACTTGAATGTTTAAATTTCTCAAATAACTTTATAAACTTAATAGAACACTTATATATAGAGGCATCAGCATATATTAAAATTGGTACATATATTTCACAACATATCACCATTACTAAAGGAACTAAACAGGGCTGCCCATTATCTCCTTTGATATTTATGCTGGTAATGGAACCCTGGATGAATGAAATAGGGAATACTGAAAATATAGAAGGATTAAGCATTAATGCTGATACCTCATCTAAAATTCAGTTCTTTGCAGATGATGTCCTTATAACTACAAAAGGGAATGATTATTCCATTGCATCTCTATTTGAATCTATGGATAGGTTTCAAAAATATCTGGATTAGCTTTCAATGAAGATAAACCAAAATACTTCCCAGCTATACAACTAAAAACAAAATTAAAAGGAAACCTTATAAATATGATTTACTTACTGACCAACTTACATATTTAGGAATTATTCTAGCCAAAGACATCAAGACTATAACACATTTAAATTATAATAAATGTTTTGAAAATATACAGACACTTAGATCTAGATGGAACACAATCTTTTTTACAATGGAAGAAAGACTAACTATAATCAAGATGATAATCCTTCCCAAGATTCTTTATATTATTCAATCTTTATTACTATTACCTCCAAAATCTATAATTAAGAAACTAAATTCAATGTTATTAGGTTGTCTGTGGACACCCAAAAGTCCTAGGATAGCTCTTAATTATCATATAAATAGCCGGACTAAAAGAGGAATAGCCTTTCCAAATCTAGACCTATATTCCATTTCGGCCATAATTAAGACTTTATCTCTATTACTGGACTCAACTTATGCAGCCAAATGGAAATTTTACTAGGAATTAATAAGAGCTTATCACAAAACCACAGATCTATAAAACTGATTTACTTAATAATCCCATGTTATGGATTATAAAAGATTTCTTTACCACCCAAACTATATCAAAACACTCTTCAAATTACATTTCCAATATCTTAATAACCTTTAGAAACTTTATATACAAATATCCCATTTATAAAAAAAATATTTTTTTGATATTTCCTATAGCATTTACATAATATATCATAATATCTTCTGATCCAAATAAAAACTTACCTCTTAAACAAAAATAGTTAATTTATTGATTTCAGATGATGTCTGATAGAGAAGTCAAAACTTTACAGTTGCTTACACAAGAATTTCATTTAGATGAGTCTATTTGGCTACATATGCAATCTTATACTGTGGCAGGACAAAATATTTCCATTTTGGTGGATTATCTGACATTGAATATACAACATAAATCCACTCATAAAGGTAAACTTTCTCATATTTATAGGATCATAAGAGAAGAAATCTATAGTAGTCCAGATAGCTATTGGAAATATTATCACACTATCAATAATGAATTACCTAAAGAACAAAATAAAGTATATATGATGGAATCAGCTGGTAAAACTACATCTTCCCTTAAGTGGAAATTATATACGTGAAGGTTTATGTATAGATCATTTTACATACCTCAAATTATGAACAAAATCGATAACAAAAATAACATATGTAAAAGATGTAAATCAGAAATAAATATTGGATGGGCACATATGTTTTACAATTGCTTTGAACTGAAAGTTTATTGGGAAAATATTAACAATATGTTACAAGCATTATTCACTGATTGTTTTTCTATAAATAGATCTATGGTTCATTTCACTACATCAATACCTAATTGCGTTAAAAAAATAAAACTTCCTATACTCTGGTCAATATTAGCAGTAGCCAGAAAAATCATTACCAGGAACTGGATTTCTGTATCCCCATCCATCTTTTACAGAGTTTAAAACATGTATTATTGACCTATGTCATTTAGAATTTTAACCTTCAAATCTCGAACAACTAGGAAAACATATACTTATAACCTGTGGGGGAGTTTACAAAATCTGTTAACAAAAAAATAAACTGTTCATGGTAATTTGATATGTTTGATTAGAAATGTTTGTTTACAAAAGTGGATGTATTTGTAAATACCTTAGCTATTTTAGTTATGTTATTTATTTGCATATATTTTACCAATTGTATGTTAGATCTCATATGATCATTTAATACAAGAAAATCAATAAAAATTGTTTTACAAAAAAAAAGAAGGTACTTTGTCAGAAGCAGGTGCAGCGAAGGTTTAAATTTGTTTGGCGTTTGCAGTATATGTAATGAAGGGTATTCTAAGAGTGCATATTTTGTGTTTAGAAAGCATGTCTTGCATTGATGTAGTTTTAGTCTTATGATGTTTATAGTTGCGCTTTTGTTTTAGTTATTTAAAAATCAAATAACAAAGGTATTCCAGTGGACATGTCCTAAAACCTCCGGAGGCAGCACAGAATTACAGAGTAATTGTTAGTTCATACAGATGTCACAGAGGAGAAAGTGTGGATTGGCAGATACACATAATCTGGAAAGGGTAACCATAAGTATGTTTTGTTTGGGTGGATTGGTACACTGTGCAGCCTTAACAAAATAGTGTTTTTATTTTTAGTTCACAGCAGGGGCAGCTTAAGATTTGTTACTTTCTCTCAAGCAAGGCTGTGCTAGTCATCCACTGTCCTTACTGTGAAAAAAAAGGTTTTATCACCCTTTGTACCCTTTGAACTGCACTTAACGTCCTTTTCTTATTGTAAACCTGGACATGCCTGCTTGAGTTCTTGATTTCCCATCAGGGGATTAAACTTGTTTTAATAATTTCTTCCATCATATTCATTTATCATTATGTATGTTGAACTCTTTCATTTTATGTTTTTCTCTTCTAGTGAAACATGTCATCATTTTTGTTACTTTTGTCTACTGTTGCTTTCCTTGGAAACATTCAGGCCTCTGGAGTATTAGCTGCTGCTTTCTGTCATTATTTGTAGATCAATAAAAATACTTAGAAAGATAGATGTTCATTTGTTCATACCAATAACCATATTTGTTGATCAGTTCCCTCTTCTATACTCCAACAGTGACACTTTTTGTCTCAATTCAAAGATTTAAAGAAACTTTATTGTCATTTAAGACCACACAAGTGCAGCCCAAACAAAATTACAAATGTCAGCTCATGAGAGAAATGCAGTGCAAATAATATAGATACAGTGGTAAAACAACAACATATATGACATGCAAGAGGTAGTTCACATTACATAAACATATTCAATACCCATTATCCAGTGATAAATAATAAATAAAAACCCACCATCAAACCCCTACACTGTTAAGATATAGAATAAATAGAGACTAGTGAATAGCAGCTTTATTGTTTACTCTGTTAGATACCTCCATGATGGTTTTCTGTTTTTCCCCTTCCTTTCCCTCACTACCCTGTGTTCTTGCAGCACAGCTTTATCAGTTATCAAATTAGCTGCACAGTAACATATCCTGTTTACTTATGTTATATCGCATGAATTACTATAGACAGTCCTAATTACTGTGTTTATTTGTTTTATCAAACTTCTGCCTTTTTGGGTTTTATTGACTTTTTACAGTCTATTTTCGTCATTCATCTTAATATGTCTGTCTATCTGTACCAAATCAAGCAACTCTTCTCTTAGCTCATTTTCTTCTAAACTGAGGACAAATGTTTTGTTTTCCATTTCCTGTGGGCATTCTATACAACATATGGAATGTGGTACATTGTTGTAAGTTTAGGCCTACGACTCCTGTGGTGCAAATATAAATTGTAAGCATCGGCTTTGGCTGCCAAAACTGTCTAACTTTACTGATGAACTGTTTCTTTTAACAAATGAGAAGCTCACGATGAGAACTAATCATGCACAATGCTGAAAGTCTATCATCAGTCATTGTACACCTTAACCAGATCTTGACCTGTCTCAGCATGCTGAACGATTGTTCAATGGTACAGGTAGTGGCTGGTGAGGTAAACACAATCAGAACTGCTTGCTTAACAGCAGGAAAGAAATCGCAGTGTTGCAATAAGTCAGCAAAGTCCACTGTTTTGGCAATATCGGGAACCTTAGTATGCCAATAGTCGAACCAGTTTATCATCTCTAATTCCAAATTGTCGATATGCTATAGTTCATTACTGACGGCAATTTGTTTTCGGAATTCTTCATGTTCCAGCTTTTGCATCATTTTCGGATGCAGATAAAACAAATTGAACTGAGCAGTTACTGCTGGAAAAGTGAGACGTCAATGAAGAGACTAATGAGTCAGGATAGGGACTATAAATAATAATAATTGTGGTAAGCATTTATCCATTCTTGACCAGTTTATGTTTGAGTAATTTTTCCTATTGATTTCAGCAGGTGGTGTTAATGGCATAAATTTCTCCTGAATATGGTTTAAATAGTTTGTTGGGGTTTTATGAAAGAAGTGTGCTGTAAGTGGATTTCTAGTCTAGCCCAATGCCCATGACCTTTTATCTATTTCAACCTTTTTCTGAGCTTGTCATTTCTGAGTCAGTAAACAATATTATACAT
The DNA here is from genome assembly GCF_019279795.1 of Protopterus annectens. Taxonomy (NCBI): domain Eukaryota; kingdom Metazoa; phylum Chordata; order Ceratodontiformes; family Protopteridae; genus Protopterus; species Protopterus annectens. The sequence goes on from NC_056741.1 coordinate 1,299,101,947, forward strand.
TCACATCTCTTTAAGGCCATTAAAGTGTGTTTAAGCTTTGTACTGTTGTAAGAACCATTGTTTGGTTTATGTTACATGATGTACTTTTTTTTGAATCCACATAAAGGTCAGATTTTTTTTTTTATTTTACATTTGTTTACCGGGGAGGTCCAGCTGGACAAAGCTGTCCATTTTCAGCAGAGGCCCAGAGAGAAAACCTCCAGAACAATTGCTAACATACTTTACATAAGATATTTACATGAGCATTGTGGTTTACACAGTTATCAAATATAGCCGATAACATATGATCACATAAGATATTTACATAAGCATAGTGGTTTAGACATACAGTTAAAAGTATAGCAGGTAGTGACATATGGCTGTTCATACAGTATGTTTAGTAGAGATAATGTTGAAGATGTACTAAAGATAATACAAGAAAGGAAAAACTAAAAAACACTAGCCAGATTGTCAAAGGAGGAGAATATACACACGTTCATGTGAGGTTCATTGACATTTTAAGGGAAACTGTGAAGACTGTGCATAAAGCACATATTCCTGTCCAGAATTCATACCTCAGTCTCAGCCTCTTAGAACAAAAAATCTGGACAAAGCCTAAAATGATGGGGGGGACAAATAGGGACAGATTTTAAATATTACTCTTACAAACTTAGAAAGTTGATAGAATAATAGGTTTTGCATTAGCATGACATTTCTGAAGGAACTTAAATGTTTGTCATTATTTAATGACTTCAATCCTCAGCTATTTGCCAGAAAAGTACAGATTTTAGGAGGAACACACAAAAAATATGAGGCAAAAATCTGGACGTTCTTTGAAAATCTGTACAGTTGAGAGGTATGATGGTGTTTACTGCCATATTTAGTTTTCCTTGCATAAACATGTACAAAAGCAAAAATCAACTAGTTTTATGTATTGATTTTTTGTTGTTGTCCAGGTTAGCATGATGCACATGTTAATCATTGGTGTAGCTGAAACACATCAGAAAATATATATTTTTTGTATCCCATACCTGATACATTTTTTTTTTTTGTTCAGTAACATCGACAGAAGATCTGCAAGATATTGACCACAAAGGTAATAATAGCCGATCGGAGGCTTTAGGTTGTCTTATAACTTCAAAGCCGATGCATCAGACAAGAAGCGAGCATTCAGATCTAGTAGTGATATTATATAGTTCATTACTGACAGCAATTCATTTTCGGAATTCTTCACGTTGTAGGTTTTGCATCATTTTAGGATGCAGATAAAATAAGTTGAACTGAGCAGCGTTACTGCTGGAAAAGCGAGACATCAGTGAAGAAACTAATGAGTCATGATAGGGAATATAAATACTTGTTCTGTAATAACTCTCAAAATCCACGCCTACTGTGTTTGCTCGGTGCGTCGACAGCAAATCCTTGGCAACACTAACTCAATACCAAGTTTATTTTCTAGTGATCTTGCCTTACTGAGAATGTCATTCCTAAAGGGCTCTTTAGCATGGTTGCCATGCTCCTTGAATATTTCAATGAGTCTGTTGATGTACTATTGAGCCTTTACTATATCAAGTTGAACAGACTGAAACATCTGGGCAACAGGCTCAAGAACTGATGAGTAATTTGCAATAACGAAGAGAGAAATCAGAATTGTGCATGAAGAGCAAGCACTAAGTAACATACGTGCATTTTGTCTGGTTTCACCAGCAGTGCTCTTCTGAAGATCAGCCAGGTAGTCAAATATTTTCTCAAAGTTCTGACTAAACACACAAATGGATTTATATTTCTCGGTCCATCATGCCTCACACAGAAGAGGTATATTTGCTACCAATGCTCGTCGTTTTGGACTGTCACAGAAAAAATTAATAATCTTCTTGCTAACACCAACAGCACTACGTATTTCAGGAACATCATTCAGATAACTGACTACAAGGTTTAGTCTGTGAGATGTGCAATGGATAAAGGCTGCTTTTGGATACTTTTCACAAATCTTTGCCTGAACACCATTCTAGATGCTTGCCATTATGGAGCAGCCATCATAGCCTTGTCCGAGTAATTTTTCCAAGTCTGGACCATACTTTATGCATTCACTGACAATGACATTTGATACAGACTGTGCATCTCTCACAACAATGGCAACAAAAGCTGTAAACTCTTCTCAAATACAATCATCATCAACAATCCGAATGCCCAATGACAACTGCTCAATGCCTGAGATATCTGCAGTTTCATCTGCCAATACACTAAATCCAACTGCCCTGTTCACTGCACAAATATTCTCCTTTCGAAGTACATGTTCACAATCTGCCAACAGCTCATTTTGTACCCTATGGGATGTGTACCGAGCATTTCCTGCAACTGTTTCACTGTGCTGTTTCAATATTGTGTCGCCAGCTTCAATACAAATATTTAACAAGTAACATAAATTCCACCAGAGCCTTCTTTTCCACAGAGAGGAATGTCACTGGTTGCACAATAAACAATGGTAGATAAAATTGGTTCCAATTTATTTCAGTTCTCTGCAATTTATTTTGCAGCTGCTGCATCTAGCTGTGGAATAACAGCTGTTTCTGGCTTCTGTCGTTTATGAGAAAAATTGGCAGCATCTTCAGTAGAACCTTTGTGCCATGATGATTGCATGTGATTTCATGCAGACTCATTGAAGGCATTATATTATGTGCACACACCAGTGATGAAGCTGCCTTGCAAACCACGGTGAAGTGACTGAGGAAATAATACACAAATTAAGCAGAGTGGGCGTTTCAAGAGAGGAGAATATGCAAGCCACGGTGAGTATTGAGACAACCAACTATATCTGAATATAATTGATTAATAAATAATGACATGCATTTTCAGTTTCAGACTTCATATCATTCAGAAAATACATTCTAATACAAATCCTTTTATTCTAGCAACTTTCTAAATGTGCCCCTAATTTTGGGCCTTTATCCCCAAAATTATAACAGGCCTTGTCCAGATTTCTTGTGTTAAGAGATTGAGAGGTATGGTGTGTATGTGTGTCTGCATGTATGTATGTATAAGAAGGAGGTAGCATACTCCTCAGCTGTCCAGGTTTTTGGAGAATGTCCAGATTTTTGCCCCGTATTCCCCCTAAAAAGAATTGAAGTTGCTAAATAATGACAGACATTTGAGTTTTAGATGTCATATCCTTTAGAAAAATGCATACTAACATAAATCCTGTTATTCTAGCAATGTTCTAAGTTCATGAGAGCAATATTTATAATCTACTCCTATTTATTTTAGGCTTTGTCCAGATTTCTTGCACTAAGAGGCTGAGGTGTGTGTGAGAAAGAGTGAAATGCCCTAGTTAGAGTTAGCAGGTGGAATTTATTTTCAAGTGCATTTTCAAGGAATTGTGAACTTCAAGGGAAGATAAGTTTACTGCTGCTCATGCTAAGCCTGCTTAAAATGTGCAACTGTTTTGTTTAGCAAATGGTATCACTATTGTGGTATAAAATTTCAAAGCAGTGTTAGTAGCACAGCAGGTAGCATATCTGCATCTTGAAACAGAAGACTATAGGTTCTACTCCCACAGCATGTAGATCTGCATTTTAAGGGGGTGGAGTGCTGCAGTCCTGAGTATGTCCTCCTTTGGATGAGATGCCTAATAACTATGAGCTTACCACCCATTTCCTATTGCAATATACCAGCTTACCATTTTTTTTATATAATGTAGGCAATTTATTCTTCAAGGGTAGCAGGCATTGAATTTGTAGATGAAACACTGAAATATAAAGCTGTTCTCTAGCAGCAGCCTCTTCATTAGTTTCAGATCTCTATAATGTGGAATTATTCAGATGACTTTTACATCTGCAGAGATTGTACATATTGACTGATGGTGGACTGTAATGACAAGTCTGAGTGGCCTTTATGGTTGAAGTGTAATGAATTGGGTAGTTTGTCATAAATGGTTCATATGTTTTGTTTCATTGCTTACTGGAAAAATGTTTAAAACTATAAATGTAGAACACACTCTAATAAGTGGTGCTGTATTATACAAGGGATATAATTCAATTATATATTATAATTAATACAATCAGGAAGGTGAATCAAAGTACTTTTGCATGGTCCTAAAAATGTGTGTAAGGGGGCCTATGATTTGAAAACAGCCCAAAGGTAAACATAACCCGCCACTGGCCAGATGTATTCTCTTTGAATGTGGGTTTCAATGCTGTTTCAGTAAATGTGAGCTGTAAAGGCAGAGAAGTTTTAATGTTAAGTCTGTTTTCATTGTAAGAGTATTGCTTTGTTTAGAAAATGTCTCAGTGTCTGTGCTATAAAATTTGAAATAAATGTTGAAATTAAATCCAAATATCTTTAGTCATTGTAGAAGTAAAGTATAAAACAGTATGCATACTGAGAGCTTTGAACAGTGTTTATTGCAACTGGGAAGAAATAGCCATGTAATGGGACACTGGAATCGCTGCGTGTGTGTGTGTGTGTGTGTGTGTGTGTGTGTGTGTGTGTGTGTGTGTGTGTGTGTGTGTGTGTGTGTGTGTGTGTGTGTGTGTGTGTGTGTGTGTGTGTGTGTGTTTGGGGGGGGCTGCATGGGGGGGCTCTGGGTTTGCAACCCCCTGCAAAAAATCCTGCGGGCTCCCTTGCTCTCAACTGTATCACTTTGGTGGGATTTCTTCAAGTTCTGCTTGAGAAAAAAAAAATTACCTCAGGATTTCTGAACTCTTATTCTTGCTCACAAATTGCTGGAACAAAATTTTCATGATCGATATCAGCTGTGCACTTTCAGTTTGGCCACACCTAGTACTAAGTGCTACACTAGTACTACTGTAATACTATAGCAATAACCCACGCCTGGGTATGGGTAATGCTGGATTTACCCACAGTTGGTGTGGTTTGGTCACAAGAGCGAAGCCCGAGTGGCCAAACAAAGCCAACCATGGATAAATCCAGCATTACCCACACCCAGAAGTGGGTTATTGCTATTATACAATTACTTTATTTAAGAAAAAAATTAATTACTTTTCTTAAATAATGGCATCATATAATGCCTCCTTGCTGCCCTTCCACAGCTGTCTGGTATTCTGCGGCAGTTCTGATGTACTGTGCATGTGTATGCCTACGCAGTACATCAGAGCTGTGGGCAAAAGCAACAGAGAAAGCAAGATCTCCGTTGCTTTTTACAAACTGTTTTGCTATGTTAAATGGGTTTAACATAGCGAGACAGCTTTAAAAAAAGCAACGGAGAATCTCCGTTGCTTATTTTAAAGCTGTCTCACTATGTTAAACCCATTTAACATAGCGAGACAGTTTTGAAAAAAGCAACGGAGAAAGCAAGATCTCCGTTGCTTTTTACAAACTGTTTCGCTATGTTAAATGGGTTTAACATAGCGAGACAGCTTTAAAAAAAAGCAACGGAGAATATCCGTTGCTTTTTTTAAAGCTGTCTCGTTATGTTAAACTCATTTAACATAGTGAGATAGTGTTGCTGTAAGAGTTATAGTAATGGAAAAAGTCTGGGTGACCAGACCTTTTTCCATTACTACAACTCGGATTTACAACATGCACGCTGACCAATCAGCATGCATGTTTTTTAATATTAATGGGGGGTTATAGTATAATGATAAATACAATATTCTTTTTTTTTCTCAAGTACTGAATCCTCTTACAGGGCGGCCATGGTGGTGCAGTGGTTAGCATTGCCACCTCACAGCAAGAGGTTCTCCGGTTCAATCCTCAGCTGGGGTGCCTTCTGTGTAGTCTGCATGTCCTCCCTGTGGTCGCGTGGGTTTCCTTCGGGTGCTCCAGTTTCCTCCCACATCCCAAAGACATGCTGTAGGTGGATTGGACACACTAAATTGGCCCTAGGCGTGAGTGCATGCATGTGTGTGCCTTCTGTGGAAGGTTGCGTGCCGGGCTGGCAACTCGACACTGTAAAACTCCACTGCCAATCATGAGTGGACAGTGATCTGCTGTGGCGACCCCTAACTGGGAAAAGCTGAAAGAAGAAGATTGAACCCTCTTACAATCAGTCACCAAATGTGGCACATTCACTGAACTACATTTGGAGGTGAAACTGTAGGAGCTATTGTCAGGATCATAGAACAGATTGCCTGACTGCCTCCTCCAATCACATCTTCAACACATCTCTGATGCAAGCAATAAAAGAAAAGTGTTGGTAAACTGAAATGGTAAGATGTACTGTTTTTGCGGTATATTAGCCAATTTCTATAAAAGAACAGGGCATTTCTTTTTTTTTAAGCCACAGAAGTACAAAGGCTTTAAAAAAGGGGGAGGCACGTGCCACTGCTCCCAGGCCTAAATCCACCATGGGCAATAACCATGAATATCACTTCTAAGTTTAACCTAGCTATTGAAGACCAGACCTTCTTAAAATTCCTCCTACCTCCTGGAACAGATTATCACAATCAGTAAGACAGGAGCAAACATGTGTTGATTCAAGTAAAATCTCCTTGAGTACATATAAGATTACTGTCAGCGTAACATTTCAGGGATAAAAGGTAACATAGGATAACATGCACAGTATTATTACAAGGATTTGTTTTCAGTGGCCATCAATTTTCATTTCATGTACATATAATGCTTAGTGGGTGTTGAGACGAAACTCACAATTTGCATCTCAATAAGCTTGTGACATTATAAGTCCTACTATAATAATACTATACTTGTTTACTTAAGGATATAATGAATACTAATAATTTATTCAATTCAGTTCAATTCAACTTTATTGTCATGTGTACTAGAGACAGCGTCACAAAGTACAATGAAATTCTTATTCTGTAAATCCTCCAGCAACATATAAAAACAATGACAATTAACAAGAAGAAGTAATCTAAGACAACAAACAGACAATAATATAAATACCAGTATCAGTAAATATATATATATATATATATATATATATATATATATATATATATATATATATATGCAAAAGAGAGCATCTGTGCAAAATAAGCTTGTTCCCTCCAAATGTGAACCAACCTACAATACTGGAGGGAGAGGGAGTACGTGAGTTTTATTTAGCAGTCTAAAAGCTTGAGGTGTAAAACTGTCTTTCAGCCTGGTTGTTCTGACTTCCATACTCATATAACTCCACCTTGATGGTAGCAGCATAAACAGTTTGTGTTGTGGGTGGGTAGTGCCTATGATAATGTTTTTAGCCCTCCTAAAAACTCTTTTGGTGTAGATATCCCCCAATGCAGGGAGTGTTACTCCAGTGATGTTTTGCTCAGTTTTATTACTTGCTGCAGAGCCTTGCAATCTTGTATTGTACTATTCCTGAACCATACTGTAATAGAGTAAGAGAGAATGCTCTCAATTGTATGTCTGCAAAAATTGCTGAGGATGGTATTGGGCATGCCAAACTTCCTCAGCCTTCTCAGAAAATACAGTCGCTGCTGGTTTTTCTCTACCAGGTTTGTAATGTTATGAATCCAGGTAAGGTCCTCAGAGATGTTAATACCAAGGAACTTGAATGTAGCCACTCTTTCTGCCTCAGACTCTCCAGTATATAGTGGTAAATGTTGCCCACTAGTCCTCCGTGTATCAATGATCATCTCTTTCATTTTGCTGGTATTAAGAGAGAAATTACTGTTCAACGCCACTTCACAAAGGTCTCCACTTCCCTCCTATACAATGACTCATCATCTCCTGGAGATCAGACCAATGACATATTAGATGATACTGGTGTCATGTTGAGAAGCAGCACAATTATAAGTGAAGACGGTGTACAGCATTGGACTCAGCACACAGCATAGTGAATTACATGTATTTATTATTATTGTTTTAGAGATGTTATTCTCCAGCCTGACTGGCTGTGGTCTGCCTGTTAAAAAATCCAAGACCCAATTACAAAGAGTTGGTGGAACACCCAATATTGACAGCTTATTAATGAGATTCATTGGTATCATCGTCTTGAAGGCCAAACTATAATCAATAACCAGCAATCGAGCATAACAGTCCTTATTCTCCAAATGAGTAAGAACTATATGCAATGTTGCACTGACGCCATTCTCTGTTGACCTATTATCTGTATGCAAACCGCAGGGGCTCCACTGTATCAGGTATAACTGACTGAATATTACTCAAAATGATGCTCTCAAAAACAAGACATATTTAAAATATCTTAAGTTCATTGTTCTAATTGCTAACTAATGCAATGCCTCACTGTACTGCCTGTTTAGAACTGCTTAACTGGATTTTTGTATATTTTGTTCTTCGTGTATGTTGCCCATATCCATGTCATTTTGTCTGCAAGACATTGGGCCTGGTCATGGCTGAAAAGGGACTCTGGACAAACCACCTACCTGGTTAGTAGACAAACAAAATGAATACATGGCCTGATGTGAGACCTAGGTTTGACTAAAAGAGTTTTCATTTGATTATTGACGGTTGCTGTTCAACTCATTTAACGGTTATACTGAGAAACAAGCTCCTCTTCCTTTTGTTCAAATAACAAGTGGCTTTACTGTGTGCTGCAGAGTTTAGCACAGCTTTTCAAGTGTATTTTCTGTTATACTTATAAAATTAGCTGCAAAGTGTTATTCACTTTTTCTGTAAACTACAAATTTAAAGTTGCAGTGAAAGTTTTGCCAAAGAAAAGCAGAGAAGCTTCTACAAAAGTTTTCCAAGGTGTGACAAAATATATTCTGAATACACAGTGAAAAGATGTTGGTTACAAACAAAATTATACTGACAATCGTCTTTTTTTTTCCTAAAAAAAAAATGATGCTGTTTCAAAGAGAAATGAAACTATACTGTCTCAGAAGTGATGTCAGAAGAGGAACTGTGATTTATTGCTGAAACTATGGAGGAGAACAAGAACCCATTGCTAGCTACAATAATAACTAGAGATCATGCATTCACACTTAAGGTAGATATCATCTAAGTGAATGGGCATTATAATACATATGCAAATTAGGTGTGTGTGTTATTTTTTCAGTGTTCTCATTTCATGCAATGCAGTGTGAATTACACAGCTATTCTGCCTCAAACATTTTAGACTGGACAATGGGTTAGAGATATATCATGCAATGAAGACACGTATGTGTTCTGTTTTAGCAATCCCTACTGCTCTGCTTGAGCTGCTGTTTTAGAAAGCTACTTTAACCAGCTATTGCGAATGCCTGCGTGATAAGATATAACTAAACTTTGAAATATCACCAGCTATCCAAGTGAACTGCCATGATGAACAGAGCTACTTATAAATCCCACTATGATCAAAGTGCTGATATTGTATGAAAATATGTGCCGCTCCCACTCAGACTGTGATGAGAAAGGGATCCAAGATGATCTGAAGAATATAAAAACATTGTATTCTGCTACATCAAATCAAAAGCATTTAAATAAGAAAAACACTTCCATCAAAATATGCACAAAACAAAATAAACAAACACTTCTGCAAGGAAGAAATGCCCTCTGTACCTCCTCTACAGTTGCATCAATATGAAGAAAGGGAAAACATGACAGTAATGAAAACCTGTTTCTATATCACACTGATAACATCGTGCTGTAGAAAACACTACAGTTAATATGCACTCGCAGTTCAAGACATCACAAAGACAGTGAAACTTCCTGTTGCACTCACTTCCATTTCCAAAAAAACCCAGTATTACCATCACCAACAAACAATGAATGACCAGCCTCTCAAATCAGCAATAGTAACAGTATTCACTTTTTAAGTGTTCAGTATTTGCAAACCAGTTGTTATGGACTCAGTGTATATTACTGTGAGGAAACTCTGTGGACAGTAATGTACAGTTGTTACAGCTATTATTATTATTTTATTTATTTACTTATTTCTTTTTTGGGGGTGAAGTAGACATTAGATGACTCACATTTATTCCCTGTGGTATGGCAGCTCATGCTAAAGGGACATCAGCTACTTTACTTATTGCATTTGTAAAATGCTAAAGGTATTAGCATAAATAGTTTGCACCTTACTCTGGAGATGGACTCACACTAATATGCATGGATTTATTTAAGCAATTTAATGAGCTGTGGTGCAATAGGTAACACACTTGCCTTTAGTGCAGAAGGCTGCAGGTTCTATTCCCACAACACGTAGATTAATTACAAACATTGCTGTGCAGCATGGGGGTGGTGGTGCTGCACTCCTGAGTATGTCATCCTTCAGATGAGATATTAAACTGAGGCCCATCTGCTGAAATAGTAGTATCGCAAGTTGTTGTAAAAGATCCCAAGGCATCTATCGAAAAGAGTAGGAGAAGTTCCCCAATGCCCTGGCCAAATTTTCCCTAGTATTATAAATACCAGCTCAAGTCTCCCCTGAAATGAATCTGTTAGCCTAGTGGGACTAACCTAGCAACAAAGGATTAATAAACAAATAAAAATACCCAAGGAGTTTCTGTGCTCTGCTTTTCCATATGAGGGTTTGTGAGAATGGCTGACTTAATACAATGCACAGTCATTACATGTAAATTTATACCCGTTAGGCTGTGGCAAAAGGACTAACTGACCTTGTGAAATATGATTTTCATTTCTGGGCAGCATTCCTAAATATGTTGCGTAACTATCCTTTCCAGAGCAACATTCAAACACTTAGGAAAAGAAGATATTTAGAAACACATTTGACTAGTTTTAACTTTTTTTCATCATCTGCCCTCATTATTTTTTCAGAATGCAGGAAAAGCTTAATGCATTCCAAGCTGCTACCAAATACTTTAAAGCAATCACAAAGCAGTCTTGAGATGCAAAGACTTAGTGTGCTTCAAAGGCACTTATCCCTAATTAGGACTGCAGATGTTCACCAAAAAAAAAATAGTGATTACTCTTTGCCATGGTGCAATTTCCCTAAAAAAATTTTGTAGAATTTTTATCAATGGTACTGACTCTATCACTGCCTTAAAACGTTCATATTGCCACTGGATTGCTACAGCAACATATAACATCCACAGGAGATGAATTAACTGAGCAACTTTCTGAGTCTCTCCAAGCTGCATGAGAAAAATAGGAATGTCATTAATGAAGCAGTAACGACAAATCATGCTGTTAAACACATGCATTAGACATTTCAATGAACAGAGGGAATGTAAAAATCTTTTTAAGACTGAATGCATAATTAGAATGCTGACTCAGCATTTTTGACACAGTCCTGAACACGTTTTTTTTTGCATCATATGATGAATGCTTTCTATAGAACCAGGTAACTGCGGCAGACCCTCATTTTTTCTCTTGTTTTCCATTTTCTTCCTTTTGTGCACAAGGAATAACGACAGCATTTGTTCTGTCCACAAAGTACCTTCTCAGGAAGTTTTGTGTTACTGACAGTCAGCATTTAACTTGCATTTGGAAGGTGTCATGGACAATGTCCCCCAAAGATAATGTGGTTTATGGTCCCAGAGATCAGGAGCTTGATGCTGAGTTGCTCCGATGTTGGGATTTGCTAGATGCAGAACTTCTTGATATTGCCCTAACAATAATGCGGGACCTAGACTTTGACTGAGAAGTTCTACTATACATTGTAGAAGCTGGCTGTGGACGGACTGCCTTCTTCCTCTGGGAATCAACATGAATGCCTGCAACATTTTTCTTTGGAAAAACCTGATGTAAGGCTTACTTATCCACCACACATGCAGATACTCCCTCATCTACATTCAGCTGTGTCCCCAAAGTATGTTTCTCCTTACACACACTGGTTCTTACAACTGTGCACAAGCAGCCTGACATAGATGCCATGTGTGCAACCATACTGTGCTGGAGAACCATCATGACATTGTCCCTGACCTCCATCATTCCCTTGTACTGGTGAATTTCCTCATGTACACCCTGTAGTAATCTGATTATTCCTACCGGACTCTCAGTAGCAGTAGCCTGGGCCTGACTATGTCACAGCACATCTGCTTCTGGTCAGGCAAAGCCTTGTGTGTCTCTGAAGCTATTTGTGAAACATGTCTTCACCTAACATCCCCGTGTACAGGAATAACTATGGGAATGACCTCTTCCAAAAGGGTAGTCTCTTCATCAAGTGGTTCAGGCTGTGCAATATAAACAGGTGTTGAGCTACTTGGCATGTCCCCTTCCCCTCGTTGTAATGTAATTCCCCCATTATGCTATGAACTTGAGTTATCCACTTGCTTAGGGGTAGAAGGCCCTGTTAGTACACCTTGCACCTGTACCACTGGCCCAAGGCTGAGCCATGGTAATGAGAGTTAAGGCAGCATTGTCAATAGCCATTCTGTTGTCATCATCAGCCTGCTGTGGTACAACACATCATGCAGTTGTTTCTGATGTTGAAGAAATATGTCAAAATGTGGTTAATGAAACCTCTGACACTTACATAATATTTTATTCTTAAAGGTATGATGCCCACACCTACCAATCAGTGTCTGCAGACTTTGTGCTACACCTGATGTTGATGGCGTACCTGATGAGGAAACATGTAAGTTACATGTACACAGGTACCATGCCAGGTTCTCCTAGCTTGAAATAAACAAAGCCAGCAAAACACTAACCTTCTGCACTGCCTGAGTGTTGATGTAAGTGACTGAAAGAAATGGTGTCAAAGAACATAGCTTCCATGGGACATGATAGTATCCTAGGCTGTATTCTGCACCATCTCCAGCAAGAACTGGCTTCGCCACTGAGCACCCTATTCAACCACAGCCTAAGTACAGGCTTCATTCCAGCACAGTGAAGAACTGCCATTGTCATCCCCTTGCACAAAGGTGGTGCCACTACTGACTCTGGAAACTATCGCCCCATTAGTTTGACAAGTCTGATCTGTAAAGCCATGGAGCATATTATTATGGATATCATAAACAAGGACACAGGCAATCTACAAACACTTGACCCCATCTAGTTCGGATTTGCAAGGGCAGATCTTGTCTGTCGAACCTGGTTGACTTCTTTGAGACTGTCTTTTCAAAAACACAGCTGAAAAAATCACCATGACACAGGAACCACACTGACTTCAGGAAATACTGAATCACCAATTATTTATTCTGGTACCTTGGTCTTTCGCCTTTAAGGTATAAATTATACTAAAAAAAAAACCTTCTTTTATACACCAGATACTTAACAAATTAATCAACATTCAAATTAATTAATTGCTTAATTATAAGATTGTAAAGACACTGCCTAGCTAGAAGGGAAGTTCACATTACATATTTTTTTAGAGAGGAAAATACAAGACTTAACACAAGTCCTAAAATAATTATACTCCTACAGGTTGCCTGAAATAAAGCCAGAATATAAATTAGCCATTATATATTTTCAAATATACATAAAAAAATACATTAAAAAATTATAAAGACAAAATGTTTTATAAAGTAATGTTGCTGTCCAAGTTCATGCCCCTGGATGTAAAGTGTGGCAATTTATAATCATCCTGCATTCCAACATGTTTAATTCCCTCCTGAAATTCCCCCTATTGACCGAAGGTCATGCTAAGACACTAAAAAATAAACCCTTCACTGACCCATCTTGTTTAGACATAAAATGAGCAGCCACTGGACTATCTATTTTCAGTCTCCTGATGTCTCCCAAGTGTTTCATAATGCATACCTTAACTTTCCTGGTTGTTTGCTCAATATATCAACAAGTATTCGGGCAGTCACGACCTATGATATAAGGTACTCCACAAGAATTGCAATTGTAATATTCCCTAGCGGAATATAATTTTCCATTAATCTTAAGTCCATGAAGATTCTTGACTGTACTACAAACTGAACAATTGCCATACAAATAAGTGCCTACCCTACCCCCCTCTGTGGTACTAATTACTTTACCATTAAATAGTGGGACATTAGAAGACTGAAAATTGATAGTCCAGTGGCTGCTTATTTTATGTCTAAACATGATGGGTCAGTTCCTTGAATGCAAAAGGCCGAGTTAGAAGAATAAATAATTGGTGATTCAGTATTTCCTGAAGTCAATGTGGTTCCTGTGTCATGGCGATTTTTTACAGCTGTGTTTTTGAAATTTGGACTTTCATTCGAGTGTATTTTCTTTGAGACTGTCACCAAGGCCCTGGATGAGTGAAAGATAGTGCATACTGCTTACCTTGACTTGGCCAAGGCCTTTGACACAATCCCCCAATCAGGCATCATCGAAAAGCTAACATAACTTGGCATGAATCCCTCTCTCATCAGGTGGGTGGCCAACTGGCTCACCGACAGGACCCTCAAAGTCAAAATAGGCACTTCCACCTCTGACAGCAGACCTGCAACTAGTGGAGATCCCCAGAGAGCTGTCCTGGGACCCCTGCTGTTTGGCATCTACTTCTCCGAGGTCCAGGCAAAGACAAAAGGCCTGTGGCTGACAAAGTTTGCGAATGACTGTAAGTTGGGTGCTGTCATCGACTCTCCAAATTATGTTAACATACTGCAAGAGGGTCTCCCGGCAACTAGTGACTATTGTCAAAGTCATGCCCTCAATCTAAACTCAAAAAATGCATCATCATACCATTCGGCAAAAACATGGCCTCTACTGATTACCACATCAACTGCAACCCTCTAAACACACAACCTGCAGTGAGAGACCTGGGCAGTCAAGTTGATAACCTCACATTCGACCATCATGTAGTGGCAGTGGTCAGAAAAGACTTTCTTACCTCTCTGCACTCCTCCCTCATTAGACCAATAATTGAATATAATGGACCGTTTGGTATGTACCTCCCCAAACATCTGCACCAACTGGAAAGGCCACTGAAATACCTTACAAAGAGTATCCATGACCTCCAACACCTGTCTTATGCGGACAGGCTCAAATCACTATCACTCTATTTGGTATCGTACAGATTGCTCAGAGGTGATCTGTGTCTCTTCTACAAGACAATCTTGGACCCTGCCGTACTAGAGATGCTCCATATCCGTAAGTCTAACTCCGCAAGCATTATCCGCTCAAAAGGCCTGAATGTAATATGTGGCCTCAACAAAACCTGCTGGAAAGACAGGTTTGTCTCCCAGAGGCTGCTCTGTCTCTGGAATAGATTTCCCATACATGTCAAACAGAGCACCTCAGTGACCCTCTTCAAGCACAACCTTGATGAGTGGATGGGAAACCACAAATTTGTCCCAGGGGTGACAGGTGCTGACTGAGATTTCATTTTGGGGATATAATCCTGGCTAGGCTTGTAAGGGCCCCAGGGCCATTAGCCTAGTAACCTCCTATGAACCTATGAATAGTAACTGAAATGATTCCTGCAGTGTCCTTATCTGCTTCAAAGTCATCGCCTCATAAAAAGGAGGCACTACTTCTCCTCCTCCTCCCGTGTTAAAGGTTAGACTGTGGACATCCCACCACCAGTGCCACAACTGGCAACTGCATTCTTCCTAGCCTTTGTCCTGGGACATCCTACCACATCATTAGCTCTTTTCCTGCACTATGCCAATGTGTGGTTCCTTCCCCCTTTCAGCATTTTTGTCAACCACTACTTGATTCCACAATTTATCTCTGTCTGTCTGTTTTGGTCCCCCTTTTCCAAAAAGATGTTTTCCACACATTCTCAGTGCATCCATGAGGATATAATTCTCCTTAGGAATGAACTTCTCTCTCCTTTATCTTGCTCCCTGCTGCTGTAACATTTTCTACCCTGGAAGCATATATTTTCAAATTATTACACCTTCCTTGGCTGTTTGACTGCTGTCAGTTCTAGGTCGTGCATTTCATTTAGTAATTAAAGAGTAGCAAAAGCAGAGTAAAGCATTAATTATTATGTCTGGGTTTGCCATTCCTTGCAGTTCTGTCTTTTTTATGCATTCATCTTCTGTAGTATGTGTGAGATTGTGCATAGTGAAATGTTGGCCTGTTAAGACTTTGTTGGAAGGGTGTGGTAAAATACTTATTAATTAATTTCTCATGTATTCCAGTCTTTAGTTGTAGGAAGGCTGCTTGTTTAGTTATAAGAAGGTTGTTTGCAGTCTGGTTCTGAACATTTCCATTGTCAAAAACCAGTGTCTGCAGTATGTCACTGTACACATGTAAAAGTAATGAAGACAACACTGAATATAGCAACTTACAAAATCCAAATATTTGCAGGTAGAAGTACAAACTACAGCAATATTTCTAGCCATACTAATTAGTGATTCTTTGATGACTGCCTTTTTTCAATAATTTCTATCTTCTATATTTGAAGCCCCTTGTGTAAATGATTAGAACGTCTGGGATAAAGGGGTATAGATGGGGGAAAAGGAAATTATTAATATAATTATATGCAGATGATGTTCTTTTAACCTTGTCAGAGCCAATATAAGATTTGAGGAAGCTATGGATTATACTAGAAGATTATGGTAGGAGCTCAAGGTTATAAAGTGAATAAAGGAAAGACACAGGCACTTGATATCTGGGCAGGTACAGAAGAGATCAATGAAGAAGGAGAGGAAGAAACGTGGAAAGAAGAAATAAGATATCTGTGGATATGGTTGTAAAACCAGAAAAATAGGTGTGGACATCTTGGGTTTTCGATCCTGAGTGATGCCTGCCCGGAGGGAAGGAATAACCAATTTTACAAAGTCTTTCACTCTTGATCCTAAACAGTGAACAGATTTCCATGTGTAGTCGGTGGTGGAGCTAGCTCTAAAAAGAGCTGTTTTAGCCCTGTGGGCAGCTGGAGCTCTATATAGAGCTGTTGCAGATCTCTATGAGCTCTGAGAAGAGCTGTTTTGTGTTTAGAATACCCTTTCGGGCAGATGTGGTAGTTCTAAAAAGAACTGTTTTGTTTGGTTCACCGAAGCTATGTCTGTGCCTCCGGCTGGTCTTACTGAAGCTGATACAGATTTCTGTGAGCACTGAGAAGGGCCGA
The DNA here is from genome assembly GCF_019279795.1 of Protopterus annectens. Taxonomy (NCBI): domain Eukaryota; kingdom Metazoa; phylum Chordata; order Ceratodontiformes; family Protopteridae; genus Protopterus; species Protopterus annectens. The sequence goes on from NC_056741.1 coordinate 1,299,118,685, forward strand.
TTTGTGTTTTGAATGCCCGTTCAGGTGTTGGTGGTAGCTCTAATAAGAACTTTTTTGTTTTATTCTTCAATGTGTCTCTGGTTGCTCTTACCAGAGCTTTTACAGATCTCTGTGAGCTCTGAGAAGAGCTGTTTGGTGTACTGTGAGCTCTGAGAAGAGCTGTTTGGTGTAAGGTGCAGATCCACGTGAGCTCTGAAAACAGCTGTTTTGTGTATGGACACAATGGGCTCTGGGAAGAGCTGCTGTTGTGTCCTTCGGTGTTCCGTGGTGGTGTCGATCTCCGTTGTCCTTCTTCTTGAACAGATCTTCGGTTCTTTTGCTATGTGTGAGTCCTAAAAAGGACTATTTGTGCACTCCCCAAGCGCTGGTCAGAATGGATATGGTTGAAAAAGACACTAGAAAGTACAGAAGAAGAAACATACCAAAGAGTAAATAAGAAAGAGAGATCATAACTGAGAAGGTGTAAAACAATTAAATGGGACTTAGATCAGAGAGTGCAAATTATTAAAATGTGTATCTTACCCTTGTTCATATACACAGGCCAGGTGTTCTGGCAGCTGCCTTCAACAACAATCCTTAAAAAGATACCAACAATTTATTGATTTTATCTGGGACAGCAAGAAGGCAAGAGTGGAGTGGGAGATTTGAGACAAACCAGCAGAGGAGGGAGGATTAGGAGTGGCAGATATTAAAAGTGAACTACAAGCATGCATGGTAACAAGTGTTGTGCATGGTAACAAGTGTTGTGCATGGTAACGAGTGTTGTGCATGGTAACAAGTGTATTAAGAATGATAGACTTAGGCTAGAAGCCTATATGAAAGGAGATGATTTAGGAGGTAGAGAGAAGAAGGACAAATAAAACAGATGTTATATGGACACTATTAGGTGAAGACAAGAAGAACTTAAAATTAACTTGGTCAAAGGAAATTAAAAAAAGTGTTTGGCTCCCAATGGGGAAATGGGCAGTGGCAAAAGTGGAAGGATAGGATTATCCTGACTGGAGATAGGCTACAGGACAACTGTAACTAATCAATAGTATGGACATAGAGCTGGCAACAAAGAATGGTTAGATACTGGTCTCTAGCAGTAACATGCAATAGGATAAAACAAATGGTTAAATGTCCAAGACAACTATCAAGTAGCAGGATTTTTGCAATGGCAATATACAGGATTAACATTCTATAGGAAAACAAGTGAATAATAAAGAAAAACAAGTGACAGGAGTGGTTCAGGCACAGCAAATAGCTCTGTACTTAGGTTGGATTTGCTTGATGTCATGATTGGTTATGTAAACCTTGTTAGTGGACTGACCTCAATGTAATTAAATTTATATATTGAATACCAGTATATTGTAGAGTAAAGCACTTTTTTGTTTATCAAGAGACCAGCCACCAAGGTATTAGTTAAGTGCGCCATGAGTGAGGATTGCATAAGCTTATATTGTAATGTGAGTGCTGTGTGGTCTAATAAAGGGAATGATAACATAAAAAAATGATGCTCTCTCTCTCTATATATATACCTTTTATAAACATGTTCAGTTAATTTGTGTTTTACCTTGCATTTCCAATAAATAAAAATAAAATAAATAAATGCAAAGCCCGGCAGTGAAAGTTAGATTTATGAAGTTCTTATGAAAATCAACCATAGATGCTCTTGGCTCAATGATTTGCACTGGAGCGCATATACATAAGTGCTATCATTGCTAAAGCTGCCTTCATACTGCTGTCATCTGCTCACTGCTCATGCATGTGCTGAAATGCCAGTGCATGTGGATTTCATCCATGTATTTTAATGCCTTTCTGCATGCTCAACAGAGTGATGTCACACCCTAGTGAGTGTGGTTCACACTGTAGTAGTCTAAATATAATTCTGAACCTGGATGTAAAAAAATGCAATACCCCAAGCCAGCCTGTAAAAAAGGCTAAGGATTATGCTGTTCATACATTTGTCTGGTAACAATTGTATTCAGAATTGCATTTTAAAATGTATTATTTATATATTGCAGTACCAGGGGCCAGTGCAGCTCCTTTCTTTGAGAGATGAGAAATGTTGCTGGCAATGTATTGGACATTTACAGAACTTTCCTCAAGTTCTACAGATGATACATATAGAAACATCATGCCCCTCACATGTACTTTGACGTAGGAATGGGGTCCATTCCAGTCACGGTATTAGAAACCCAAGAGATTTGGAGAAATTAAAAAAAAGGATGAGGGATTAGAGGAAGTTATTGAACTACAAAGTGCTCAGTAGCTTTGCATTAAACTGAACTGTAAAACTTTAGGCCCTAATAAATGACAAAAATAATAATGCTAATAATGAAGACATCATTGCAGTATCACATAAGCACTGGCAATGCTAAATACACATATTAAAAGGTAAATATTAATGGAAATAATTCTTTGCAGCTTAAACTGGATAGTTGAAAGTTGTTTATAGCCAAAGCAACACCTGTGAGATTCTGCCCTTTCTGAAACTATCTGTGGAGGTTGCCATAGTAGCAAACTTTTCACCAATCAATAGATCAGTGCCTTTGAATGTATCAAGTGCAGAATTTGAGTACTGCCTGTAACAATTTATTTTCATTTGCACAGCATTCCCTCATTTGACAACATATACACAACATTTTTATAGCCAGAAATTTAACATACCTAATGCCTTATTTGCAGTTTGCATACATTTACAGAGTAACACGATGCATTTCCTAACAACAAGATAATGGAGTACATAATATAATGCACAATGGTAGGAAAGATGGGTTTGCATACCCTAAAGTGTATTAAGAAACCTATTAGATATATTAAATATTGCAGTTCTTTGACACACATTGCACACATGTTCAGGATCAGTATCCCGCTCTCTTTTTCTCCTATTTTTCCTCATATCTCCACACCTGCTGAAAACATGTAGCACAGAGAGAGCCCAATTTGAAAGGAAGGTTGACCTCTTGGTCTCACAACCCTGTAAGCATGGCTGTACGCAAAAAAAGGAAATAATAAATATATATATAATAAAAACAATATGACATTGAATAATTACATAATCACAGACTTCAAGCTGTCAGGCTGTCATATCTGTAGCATTACTAAGTGCTCAATAGACATATTCACTGCTGTTTATGTGATTTTTATTTACAAAATCAGTCAACTGAAAAGGGCATGGTATGTGCCAATAATGAATACTTCTGAACTGAAAAACAGACCTGATCCCAACACAGTACTTGTCAGCATTTACTGCTGCAATAATTAGTTTCAGAGGGGTTTAGGCATTTCATTGCAGAAGCTAATACAGTTATTCATGCATATTAAAATAACTACAATAATACTAATGAAAACAGACCTGAACCCTGAAAGCTTCTTATCATTATTTATTTATTTACTATAGCATTAATTGAAAGATATATAATTGTCTATTGACAGTGTTATATTCCAGAATAATCACTGACATAAAGCCATTTGCTATGAGTCGTTTGTTGTCTCTCTCTCTCTCTCTCTCTCTCTCCCCTTTCTTTGTTGATTTATTTATTTTTTTCCCTTTTACATTCTGTTTTTTGCAGGTCCATCACCAGTCATGATTAATCCTATGCACGTATTTGCAAACACAATATAGCATTTAACTTGATCAGAAGGAAATTTCAGATCTCCCTCCTCAAGAGTGTGTCAGCATACAGTACAGTTATGTAACCTAATCCTCTCTATTTCTCTGATGCCCTTGGTTTACACTATAGCCCAGGCTTGCTAATGACAAATACTAACATTAGTGACTTTCATGTCAAGAGAAACATGAAAATTCTCATTTCAGGTTTCCATCAGGAGAGCTCAGACTGGCAGCAATGTATCAACAGAGGTTGTTTTATGGTGTGGCTTTTAATGACCTAACTTACCGGTTTGTGAAAAATTGTTACTACATGTGTGCAGTCAACTGAAATGAAAACCCATTTCAATATAAAATATATATTTCTGCCAAAACAATGCATCCATGTTGGCAAGGATATGAGTTATGTGATGGTTTGTCATGAAAGGGCTGATCACTCTACATGAGCAGAACTAAATAACTAGGACTTCGTATCTTCATGCGCAAAATGACGGCTGCTTTGTATTTCTGGGCTGTAAAACTGTGCATTGCTCAGTTATTAATCAGAATTTTAATTTATGCCCTTTCTCAGATGACAAATTCGTTTAAAAGAAGAAACTGTATGCATTTAGATAAACAGTGTAATTTCAATTCAAACTGAATGCTAATGGCTAAACTGTTAAATCTGAAACTCATTGCTAAATTACTTGTTGTTGTTGTTTTTCTTACGGCTTTTCCCGGTTAGGAGGCCACAGCGGAACTTCGGTCCGCTAATGATTGGCAGTAGATTTTTATGGTGCCGAGGTGCCAGCTCGACACCCAGCCTTCAACGAAGGCACACCCATTCACACATGTCTTTCAAATGCTACTCGACCACAGGGAGGACATGCAAACTCCACACAGAAGGCGCTCCAGCCGAGAATCGAACGGGAGAACCTCTTGCTGTGAGGCGACAACACTACCGCTGCACATTACTAAATTACTAAAACCCAAATTCTGTTTGCTGGAGAACCAAAGCTAAAAAAAGAAAGCAAGAACATCAATAATGTGTAGCAAAGAGTTGAGATAGGAATTTTGTTTGGATGGATTACTTAATATTTTCTAAGTGCAGCTTTCCAAATCATGTACTTCAGTGATTTTGTATGCACTTGTGTGATTTGGAATGCTTTTAAGAACTCTTGGCATACCATTAGCCATTTATGAAGCAATGAATTCATGACAGAAGAATGCTGTATGAGTATTCAGCTTCCAGAAGTGCAAACACTAATATGTGAATCACAGAAAAAAATGTACATTTTTTGCAGGACATCTATATGCTCTATTGTGCCCTCAACATGTGGAAGTGTGCCTTCCACCCCCCCACCTACTTATAATACTAACTTCAAGATTACTGTTCCTCAGAGCATGGAGACTTCTTGGAGATAACGCAGTCTTGGAATGAGTTTATACTAAAACATATTCACACACCAGTTTTCATAGTTCTGGGTGTTAAACACGTTGCGAATTTCTATCTTGCTTCTGAAGACTCCATATGGAATGTACCCCAGCTAACATCAGAACTACAGAACCTGTTGCTATGAGGTGATAGCACTCTTCATTGTACCATATCTTAAATGAAACATATATTTTAAGATCTGTTTAACAGTAGTGTTTGTTGATACTGGATTCTATAAGAAAAACTTAAGCACTGCAGAAAAGTATCCTTTTTAACAGATTAGGAAGCCTGTCCTGTACTAAACAAGACACTAAATAGAGGGACTGAAACAGTAACAGCAATAATGGAACATCTTAAATTAGATAGAAAATATATTCCAGCTTGAAAAATAGGATTTTCTATCATCAGGTCTTTTAGTCTCTTTAAAAACACTCAGGACCTCATTATAAAAATAAACTGATCAGTGTGACTGGATTTTGTTCACATTAAGAGACTGGGTGCCCTGAAGTTGAAGTGGAGGAGTTTCCCAACAGAGAGATTTTCTGTTAAAGGGTAGGGAGGGGGGGTTGTGTTATTATCACTCACCCAGGAGAATCAGCTGTGATTGCCATAGCCAGAAAGGGGCAGTTAGAACTAGATTTGCTTTTACACTTCTTACCTTTAGCAATTTTGGTATTGGTGAAAGCAGAAGAAAGGCATACATTGGTTCCACAGAAATGAAAAGGCATTTGTTTCTGGACAGCCAAATTTTTGTACTGTCTAAAACAAAGCCATGTCCAGAATTCACTTATGAAATACTGTCATCTTTCTGCTTAGAATGTTTGCTGTTTTGTTCTGCTGACTGCAAATTGTTTGCAGAACTATGATCAGCTACCAAATTATCACTGTTAATCTGCATCTCTGATAAGAGTGAGAACCCCCTTGCTTGATTATGTACCCTAATCCATAGTATTATCTGTTACTATTTGTGAGGTGCTTGGATGAAGACCTCAGTTCCAGGAGGATAATTAACATTATTTATTTTATTTATTTATTTATTTACATTTGTTTACCGGGAAATTCTGACTGGACGCAGGTCCTTTTTCAGCGGATGCCCGGGGAGAAAAGCTCCACATCATGTACATGATAAATAGAGATACAAAGTTGCAGCAATAGTAAACAACATTACAGGTTATTGGCTTTAATACAATAACAAGATATTGATTATCTCTATCTCTATCTTTCCTTATCTCTCTCTTCTTTTCTGTGGTCATCCTCTGGCCATTGAGCTTCTCTGCAGCTACTGCACTGATCACTCACGTTCCCTGGATCAGTGTCATCCACATCAGGGAAAGGACTGGAGTTTTCGACTTAAGCTCTAACTGTCCCCATGCATATTCATTGGAATCCAAGGGCTAGCATACAATGGGTCATTGCATTGCATTTCTATATCTCTGTGTGATCCCCCCCGCAAAAGATAAGTACTTCTGTGTGATCCATGGTCTACACCAAAGATTCAGCTGGAGAGAAGTCCCTCCCTCCCAAACAAAGGCAAGCTGACTATATTATAGCAATAACCCACGCCTGGGTGTGGGTAATGTGGGATTTACCCATGGTTGGCGTGGTTTGGTCCCGAGGGTGAAGCCCGAGGGACCAAACAAAGACAACCGTGGGTAAATCCAGCATTACCCACACCCAGAAGTGGGTTATTGCTATTATACTATGACATTACTTAAGAAAAGAAATAATTACTTTTCTTAAATAATGGCATTGTATAATGCCTCTTTGCTGCCCTTCCGCAGCTGTCTGGTATTCGCGGCAGTTCTGATGTACTGCGCATGCCTACGCAGTACATCAGAGCTGTGGCCAAAAGCAACGGAGAAAGCAAGATCTCCATTGCTTTTTGCTGTTTCGCTATGTTAAGTGGGTTTAACATAACGAGACAGCTTTAAAATAAGCAACGGAGATCTCCGTTGCTTATTTTAAAGCTGTCTCGCTATGTTAAACCCATTTAACATAGCGAGACAGGTTTAAAAAAAAGCAACGGAGAAAGCAAGATCTCTGTTGCTTTTTACACACTGTCCCCTTAAAAGCAGCTCTGCTTCCAGCAGCAGCAATACTCTACTTACATGCTCTGAGCCCAAGTGTAACTCCAGGGAGTTTAACATTTCCTTTATCATAACATACTTTTAATATTGTAATACCTACTGGACAGAGACTAGCACTCCCATAATGACAAATCTGTCATGCAATGTTATTTCTAAATGCATTTTTCAGCAAATAGTCACCTTTCCTAAATGGTGTTTCCTGTATGTTTTACCTGATAGCATAATTCACTAAACTACCTGTCTCCCAGACAGGTCTTCCCTGATACTACTGTTGAGTCCTCTTACATTATAAGAAACCCTGCAAAATGTTTTGCCTGGGTTTCTCAAATTAATTGTGGAAGTCACTTACAAGTTTGTTCCTTGTAAACGTTGTAGTTTTCTGGCAAATCAATTAGGACTGAATTCACTAAATAATGGGCTGCATTTGAGTTTCAGTCTTTATATCCTAGAGAAAATGCACGTTAACACAAATCCAGTTATTCTAGCATGTTTCTAAGATTATGAGTGATATTTAAAATCTAACCCTATTTTTGGGCCTTTGTCCCCCCATTACTTTGTGCTTTGTTCTAGTAGGCACCTGCTCATAACAGACCACTAGTGTATACAAATAATTCTCAGCTTCACTTTTTCGACACCCTGAATCATCCACATAAGGAAATCTTCATAATTAAATCAGATACACTATTTCTAGCAACCCCCAAATATAGTTTTCTCTCCTTCAGCAACAGCTCTAAAATAACTTATTTTCCCATAACTAAAATGGAAACAAAGTCAACCCTGCTACACATAGCAATCACTAAGCCATCATAGTGAAGGACATCAACATTAATCCAGGTCTATCTCCCCTAACTTATGCCCAATATCCCCCACAAAATAGTTCTCCAGTACCCTAAAAGTTCCCAAACCTCCCTTGAAATTCACAACTCTAAGTAATCATAAGCAAACCTGTTAGCAAAATATATAACAGATAAAATCTGTTGCATGAATATACAAAGCGCTAGAAGTAAGACAGGCACTTACAAGTGCTGGATAATGGAAAATAAACTAGGCAGTTTGTGCAACAACTGCCCACTCAGTACTTACACACATACACTGTCATTCATTCCAAAGTGACAGACCAGGTCAAAAAATTGGAGAAGCAAAGTCATGCTCTACCTAAAAAAGAATCCAAAAATAATGGTAAAACTGTTAGAAATAATTTAGTGAAAAGGCAACTTTCTGGTTAATAACTCAACTCACCTTTAGCCAACATACCAAATTATTAAATGATATTTTGTATATCCCACTACTATCTATCTGTAATCTTCTCAAAGCCACCACCAAGAAAGATCTGCAGCAAGCCCTAAACAGCATAACAATAATAATAATAATTATAATAACAATAATAATAATAATAATAATAACAACCAGCTTCAACCTAGATCTTCTAGGACCCCACACCAAAAATAGAGGTTCTTTGCTTTGTCTACAGTTGTAACTTAATCCAGGCAGTTGTTGACATGTTTGTAACTGACGTTCTACATCAAATTTCAGCATGTCTCCTGTTTATCAATACCCTTTTACTGTTTATAGGTTCATAGGTTTATACTAGGCTATCTGCCCTAGGGCATTTATAAGCCTAGCCAGAGTGTGTTTGGTTTTCGCCACCCATTTTAAATTAATTTTGCTATGCCCTTTTTCGAGGTTAGTATACTGTGCCTCTGTCTAACCCGGGGTAAACCTACGATCTCCCATCCACTCATCAAGATTCCTCTTGAAGAGAGTCAATGAGGGACTCTTCCTAACCTGGACTGGGATTTTATTCCAGAGTGAAGGGAGCCTCTGGGTTATGAATCTGTCCCTCCAGCATGTCCTATTTATTTCAGTGCTGAGGTTCAAGTCTCTCGAGCGCGTAGCTCAATGGGATTTGGATTTTCTGAGGTGCAGCATGTCCATTAATTCCGGGTTGGACATAGCTTTATACGTCAGGCACAGATCGCCTCTGAGTAGAGCTGGAGTTTCTTTAACTGGGCAGCATATGGCATCTGTTTGAGCCCTATGATCCTCTTGGTGAGGTACTTTTGGGGTCTTTCCAGTTGCTGCAGGTGTCTGGTAAGGTACATCCCAAAAGGGGCATTGTACTCAATTATGGGCCTGATGAGGGATGAGTAAAGAGGCACAATGACCTCCCCTGATCTAGATGTGAATCCCTTCATGATTAGGTGGGCTATATAAAATGTTTTTCTAACCACTTTGGCCATGTGGCTGTCAAATGAGAGATTGCTATCAACTTGGGTCCCCAGGTCCCTAATTACTTCTTCTGTACTTAATGGATTACCACCTATGTGATAATTTGTGGGCACTTTGTTTTTGCCAAAGGGGATGACTATACACTTTTTGGCATTTAGCTTGAGGCCATGGCTCTGGCACCTGTTGTCTGTTTCTATGAGGCCATTTTGGAGGATGCTTGTGTCGGCTGGAGAGTCGATTATGGCACCCAGTTTGCAGTCATCTGCGAACTTAGTCAGCCACAGTCCTTCCGTGTTGGCCTGTACCTCCGAGAAATATATACCGAACAAGAGAGGTCCCAGGACTGAGCCTTAGGGGACACCACTTGTAACTGGTTTGGAGTCTGACATGGCTCCAGCAATTCTAACCATGTGGGTTCTGTCCTTGAGCCAGTTTGCAACCCATCTAGTGACATAGGGGTTTATATTTAAGCTGGTGAGCTTATCTATAATGCCAGTGGGGTATTGTATCGAAGGCTTTGCGAGGTCCAGGTAGGCTGTGTGGACCACCTTCCAGCAGCAGCAATACTCTACTTACATGCTCTGAGCCCAAGTGTAACTCCAGGGAGTTTAACATTTCCTTTATCATAACATACTTTTAATATTGTAATACCTACTGGACAGAGACTAGCACTCCCATAATGACAAATCTGTCATGCAATGTTATTTCTAAATGCATTTTTCAGCAAATAGTCGCCTTTCCTAAATGGTGTTTCCTGTATGTTTTACCTGATAGCATAATTCACTAAACTACCTGTCTCCCAGACAGGTCTTCCCTGATACTACTGTTGAGTCCTCTTACATTATAAGAAACTCTGCAAAATGTTTTGCCTGGGTTTCTCAAATAAATTGTGGAAGTCACTTACAAGTTTGTTCCTTGTAAACGTTGTGGTTTTCTGGCAAATCAATGAGGATTGAATTCACTAAATAATGGGCTGCATTTGAGTTTCAGGCTTTATAGCCTAGAGAAAATGCATGTTAACACAAATCCAGTTATTCTAACAAGTTTCTAAGATTATGAGTGATATTTAAAATCTAACCCTATTTTTGGGCCTTTGTCCTCCCATTACTTTGTGCTTTGTTCTAGTAGGCACCTGCTCATAACAGACCACTAGTGTATACAAATAATTCTCAGCTTCACTTTTTCGACACCCTGAATCATCCACATAAGGAAATCTTCATAATTAAATCAGATACACTATTTCTAGCAACCCCCAAATATAGTTTTCTCTCCTTCAGCAACAGCTCTAAAAAAACTTATTTTCCCATAACTAAAATGGAAACAAAGTCAACCCTGCTACACATAGCAATCACTAAGCCATCATAGTGAAGGACATCAACATTAATCCAGGTCTATCTCCCCTAACTTATGCCCAATATCCCCCACAAAATAGTTCTCCAGTACCCTAAAAGTTCCCAAATCTCCCTTGAAATTCACAACTCTAAGTAATCATCAGCCAATCTGTTAGCAAAATATATAACAGATAAAGTCTGTCACATGAATAAACAAAGTGTTAGAAGTAAGACAGGCACTTACAAGTGCTGGATAATGGAAAATAAACTAGGCAGTTTGTGCAACAACTGCCCACTCAGTACTTACACACATACACTGTCATTCATTCCAAAGTGACAGACCAGGTCAAAAAACTGGAGAAGCAAAGTCATGCTCTACCTAAAAAAGAATCCAAAAATATTGGTAAAACTGTTAGAAATAATTTAGTGAAGGCAACTTTCTGGTTAATAACTCAACTCATCTTTAGCCAGCATACCAAATTATTAAATTATATTTTGTATATCCCTCTACTATCTATCTGTAATCTTCTCAAAGCCACCACCAAGAAAGATCTGCAGCAAGCCCTAAACAGCATAGCAATAATAATAATAATAATAATAATAATAATAATAATAACAATCAGCTTCAACCTAGATCTTCTAGGACCCCACACCAAAAATAGAGGTTTTTTGCTTTGTCTACAGTTGTAACTTAATCCAGGCAGTTGTTGACATGTTTGTAACTGACGTCATACATCAAATTTCAGCATGTCTCCTGTTTATCAATACCCTTAGTGACCACCTTCCAATCTGAACTTTTCTCTCTTTTAAATGGCCTGAACTCCCCACAGTAATTATTACAAAAAAACTACAGATAAATCCAATTATAGATACTAGAAAAACTAGCAGCCTTGGACCAACCATCCATATGTCAATCCATAGATTCAACTCCAGCTCTGAAATTAACTTCCTCAGAATTATTATATTAGACAAACAGTTCATAGTTAAACTCAGAAGATAGCATTATCCATGGATTATACCCTCCTTGATATATCTTGCAAAAATGATAAACAAGACTTGGGTTAAATGTATGAAAAACAATTAAGAAGACCATCTCAGAAAATCACAGAAAAGCTCATAAAATATGTGTCAAAGAAACCATATCTTACTTGTTAAAAACTAAACCTAAACACATTTGACAACTCATTACAGATATAACTTACTCTGATGAGAAAGTTCCAAAAAATTCATTGAAGTCAAGGACACGAATGTCCTCCCAACATTCAAAGCTTTAGTCCCCACCACATCAGTAACTCCAAGTGCTACCAACTCCACTGTTGACACTATGTCTCCCGCTCATTATTCAGATTCTCAATTCTTCTGGCACTCTGTACAACCCCTGTTTTATTTCCAAGCAATTACAAGCAAGAACGTTGGAGAATTACAAGAAAAACAGAAAACAATCCTAACCAGAGCAGCATATACCCTTTTTCTAAGACTATCAGCACCAGTAACAGCAATACCACTAGCCCATGTTTTTAAGCTTACCCTTACTGCAAGAGTTGTACCACCTCAATTTAAACATTCTATAATAATATTTATTATCAAAAAGCCCTAACCTAGTTGCCCAGAAAGATACAGCCCAATTATACCTCTAAACCTCTTAGCATAAAAAAATCTGAACAAAGCCAAAATTAATTAGGAGACAAAGTCCTAAAAATAGGGACAAATTTCAAATACTGCTCCCGTAAAGTTAGAAAGTTGCTAGAATACAAGGTCTTGTTTTACCTTGCATTTTCTGAAGGATAAGAAGTCAGAAACTCAAATCCTTGTCATTATTTAGTAAATTCAGTCCTCACTGTTTTGCCACAAAAACCACACATTTTATGAGGAACAGACCAAAAATATGAGACAAAAATCGACATTTTGTGAAAATCTGGACTGTTGAGAGGTATGAGACAAATATCAGTTTCCTCAACCTAATAAAACAGTCCTACTAGTAAAAGACTCCAGAATTTGGGTTTAGGACACTATATTGACAGCAGTCTACATAATAACTGACAGTATTTCTCATCTATGGAACAAGGTTGCCTAATAGGTAGTATGCTCATTAACCTTATCTCAGGTTTTAAAAACATAAATGACCAAACCCTTACAAACATTATAAAAGATTAGTTTTAATAGCAAAACTCTTCATCAGTTCACCAATTACCTTGAGCAAAGAACATTTAAAGCTCAAAGTGCTCAAAATATCACAGCAAAAGGCAAATTCACAGTTTGTATACTTCAGGGCACCACGCTGAGGCCTACTTGTTTCTTTATATGTAAATGACATTACCACTGCAATCATCACAGCAAATTTCTCACTCTATGCAGATGATATAATACTGGTAATACTGTGCTACACTGGACCCACCTAACCTGTTATTCCAACAGAACTCCAGAAAAGATGTCAGTAATATTTGCCAATTGAGTCATAATAAAGTTTCACTAAAAGAAACAAAACATCTGTAATATTGTTTGGCACCACACAAACATTAACTGCCAGCCTCCAGTTAACCACAACTTTAGTCCACAGTTAATAACTTATCTGGAAATATTCAGAGAACACACATCCCACAGTACAGCCTGGATCTCAAGTTGAATCCAACCGTTTTCTACAAAACTCATATAGAGACAATAATAGAAAGGTTAATTCCCAACTCAAGGCATCCTATGCCAATGCAAGCCACTTCCGCCATCAACCAAGAAAGGCCCCATGTTTTAGTGTATTAACTCCCTGACTGGAATACGTTCTCCTTGTAGTGGCACTCATTGCCTCATGTAATACCTACATCTTTCATGCAGCAGGTAACAGTATCTGTTGGTTTACTTGCTTCTACCCACATTCAGTATGTCGACATGCATGTTAGTCGACCAACTGGAGGTAAATCTAATAATATATATAAGCTTTTATCTTTAGTATCGAAAGTGGTTACTGTGATTAAGCTGTTGCATATATATAAAGTTGTAACTAGATCAAAGTTTTTTTTTTTTCTCAAATCAAATAGATTGTCTCAAATTTAGGAAGTGGTTACTCTTTATCAACTGCCACATGTAAATATTAATCACGTGGTTTATAAATGATATTGCTTAGAGCTCACAAATATCGGAGCATGCTTGTTTTATAATGTCTATCAAGACTTGCTCTGTCAACTTTGAACTGCCTCACTGTGTAAGAAGTACACTCATATAATATTTCCATTGTATTGTTTTGCCTTTGTGCCAGGCCCTGCCTGAAAATGGTCCTTGTACCAGTCCACCTTACCTGATTAGCAAACAATCAAACAAGCAACTGACAAACAAACAAACAAAACAAACAATATGAAATATGGGATTCTTAAATATGCATGTTTCCTAATGACACCATCTCAGAAGAACACTTTTACTGGCAGCATCCTGTTGGTTCTGGTATTCTTCAAATGGAGACACCAACAATATATTTATTTATTCACGTCATCAATTTGTTTCAAAAGATCAGTCTTTTACTGAATCATACACGAGTATGGTAATTTATAGTCCTGACACTCACTGTGGTGGAAGTATTGATTTTTTATTATGAGATACTTCTTTTTTCTTTTTACACTTCCTGATAATAAACTTAATGCAGGTATGATGCTTGACCATTTATATGACTCTCATTCTATTGTAGTTGGGACAGCCATTGGATTTTATTTATTTATTTATTTATTTATTTATTTATTTATTTATTTATTTATTTATTTATTTATGTATTTATTGAAATCTTTGCCCACTGCTGCCTGCTGAACATCAAACCCTCTCCTGATTTACCAACCTATTCATTCCCCTCCTTGGGTGACAGCCAAGTAAAAGAGAGTCATTAAGGCAGTCATTAGGGATGGTTTTGAAGTTCTTTCATTTTTTCATTTTTTTCATCCTAGCCCCAACTACATTGCATGAGCCCAGCAAGGCATTAGGGAGGGTTGAGCAATGGACTGTCTGTGGACACTGTTCTTTCACTTCTGTAAGGGACACTTCCTTCAAGCAGCCCTGTTTCCTGCCCCATGGCATGAATGTTGGTCTTTCTCCAGTAGCCACCCTGTGCATTTCTGATTACATGCAACTGCCCCAAGAGATGGAAGTGGGCCATGCCCCTTCACTGCCTGGCTCCACCAAAGCCAGGTTTGCTAACTGAACCCCAGTCACTTGGGTCGCAGTAGGGGCTCAGTCTCTCTGCGCCATGTAGCCAGGATTTAGCCACTGGATTTTTGTACAATTAAACATAACAAATGGAAAATAAAATGTGGCATGGGCAAACTGGATTCCCAAACAAATAATAAATGCAGAAAAAGAATAGGAAACACCAGACCACGGCAGATGATATCAAATAAAACTCCAAAGTTTAATCCACAAGTGCAGTAAAAAATGGTGAGCGCTTTCGTAGCCAAAGCTACTTCATCAGACAACTCAATAAATTACTCAGTGATTTTTAAAACAGCTGCCAATCAGTGCCAGTTTCTGTCCCTCTATTTACATCATATATGTGTTCTCTAATCCTGTCATGAAACCTTCGTGTGGTCATGCCCACATAGAATGAACAACATGTAGTGCAAAAAGCTAGATACACAATGTTGGTGGTATTACAGTTAGCTGTAAGTCTGAAGTAAATGGCCTTTCCAGTGTCTGGATGTTCAAAGTGCCCTCTCTTATCAATATAGTGACAATAATTACAGGAATTGCAAGGTTTCGTCCCATGTACAAGGTTTGTGGGTTGAGCATCTATATCTCGCTCATACCTGGGGCCACATAGAAGTTTCTTAAGAGATTTCTTATTTTTATAGGCATATTGAGGAGTCACTCCAACAAAGTTTTTACTCGGTCATCAGAGCATAGTATATTCCAGTTCCTATGATAGATATTTTGTAGCAATCTAATATTGCTGGCATAAGTAATAGGAACTCTTAGGGGGTTACCTTTCCTGTTTCTTTCCTCATAAACTTGATCTCGACTAGAGAAGTATGACTGACCCCCTTTTCTCCTTTTAGAGCCCATGCTCGAGGTAATGGAAAGAATCTCCCTCCTCCCATACTCTTTACAAATCTATCTTCCAACTGATGTAATTCCTTTTCAAACTTATCATCCTCTGCTGTTAATCTGGAGGTCCTCAGTGCTTGCCCTTTTATCACATTAGCAAATACATGTTGAGGGTGCATGCTTTGCCTATGCACATAGGTATTACTATAACATTCTTTACGAAAGATTTTGGTATAAAAATCCCGTGTGTCTTTCCTAATTATGCTGACATCTAAGAATTCAGCACATTTATCCAAGCTATGGGCTGTAAATTTCAAGAAATGTGTACTTCTATTAATGTCACTCAAGAACTGCTGGAGATTTGTAGCACCTCCCTCCCATAACAGGAAGAGGTCATCTACAAATCTCTAATAGAACACCAATTTCTCTGACCATATTCCTTCAATAATATGTTGTCTTTCCCATTTCGCCATAACAAGGTTGGCGTAGCTATTGGCACACAAAGTGCCCATAGCTATGCCATCTAACTGTTTGTAAATGGATTGTTCAAACATAAAGATGTTATTCTCCAATATAGTTTCAACCAGAAGACATAAAAGGTCAATCATTCTAATACCTCCATCTTCTTTTAAATATTGATACAGAAATTCCAAACCTACCCCACTGGGGATTACAGTAAAAGGGACTGTACATCCAATGTAACCATTAAACAATCCATAGTTGGCGGAAAATTACTGATATGATCATATAAATCCATTAAGAAGTGTTTTATATCTTTAAGAATATATTTATTCCTAGCTAATACATGTTTCAAAATATGTTCTACATAAATCAATAGTGGCTCAGTACACCATTCTTGTCCAGCCACGATGGGTCTCATTGGTGGGTTGTGTGGATGTTTATGTATCTTGGGCAGTCCCATTATTATTGGAATGATGGGGTCATCCAAAAAAAAATAATTGTACAGATCCATAGAAATCTGACTACATTGCATGCATTCAAATAGATCATTACGTATTCTGCAAATGCAATTGTCATCTTGTACTTGTTCTATCCTTTCATACACTTCTTCATTATTTAACATATTAAACATAACATCCCTATAAAACTGGAATCCATAGTAACCAGTGGCCCCCCTTTGTCAGCTGGCCTAAAACAAATAGTATAGTCTCTGCAAAGTGTTTCAAGTGCTACCCTTTCATCACTATTCAGGTTAACAAAGCATTTAGTATGGCTCCTATTATCATACAAAGAATAGATATCATTAATACATGCCTTCTCAAAAGCTTCAATAACTCCCACAGTGATGGGTACATAACCACTAGCCTTTTTAAACAGGTTAATATTTTTATTACTTACATTTCCATCCTGGAAATGCAACTTCAGCATT
This sequence comes from Protopterus annectens, assembly GCF_019279795.1. Classification (NCBI taxonomy): domain Eukaryota; kingdom Metazoa; phylum Chordata; order Ceratodontiformes; family Protopteridae; genus Protopterus; species Protopterus annectens. The sequence goes on from NC_056741.1 coordinate 1,299,135,744, forward strand.
AAACTTCTAGTAAATGTCTTCAGTTCAATAATATTCTCAGTAATCGGCATTTGGCTGGCCGGTATAAAGCTCATACCCTTACTGAGAACAGTTTGTTCAGCTTTATTCAAACTACAACTAGAAATGTTCCATACCAGCATGCACACACCCCCAAAATCTCTGAAGAGCAAGTCCTCAAGGCGTTATCAAAGGTCAAGAACACTACTTCTATGGGGTGGACAGCAAACCAAGCCACCTACTGAACAGCCTGAAATATGACTTGTTAGACCCTCTAAAGGCTATTCAATATTAGCCACAAAACAGACTTCCTGATGGAATAATGAAGGTCAGAAGCTGTCATTCCATGACTCTGGATACCTATAGACCCATAAGCCTAAACAGCCTCATCTGTAAGGCTATGAAAAGGATTATTTTGGAATGAATGAATGAATAAGGATATACAGTAGGTAACTTAAAGACTCTCAGTCCAAGCTGATTCGGCTACATCAGGGCCAGATCCTGACTACTTAACCTGGTAGACTTCTTTAAAAAAAGTTAGTGTAGCAACGGATAAGGGTAAATCAGTATGCTACATATATATGCCTTGCAAATGTGTTTGGCACCATCTCACATTCAGGTATCATAGATAAACTCTGAGCTAAATTTAATAAATGTAAATCCCTATGTAACTCACTGGATGGCAAATTAGCTCATAAGCAGAACCAAAAAAATAAGAGCAGGTGAGTCTATTTCCTTCAAAAGACCTGTCACTAGTGATGTACCCATGGTTCAGTCCTTGGGCCACTCTTTTTGGCATTTACTTCTCAAGGACAATACTAATGTTAAAGGTTTATGACTGACCAGTTGGCACATGACTGCAAACTTGGTACTATCGTAAACTTCCAGAGGACACAATGATCCTGCAGGAGAGCCTGCTCCAAACAAATAGCTGGTGTCAAGACTATGGACTAAAACAAAATGCCAAGAAATACATAATCTTATCATCTGACAAGCATGACTCCCCTTGGAGCTATCACATGGACAACACACCCTTGAAAATTGATCTCATAGTCATAGATCTTGGAAACTGTCAACAATGAATTGTACTTTGATCACCACATATGCACTATAGTAAGGAAGTCCTTTTACATTACATAGTATATATCTAAAAATACGACATCAAAGTCCAGGGATGTGTTTATTCTACTGTACTCACCATTCCTTAAGCCATTTATTTAGTGTAATGCTCCTTGTCCAAACACTTGTCACAACTGAAGCAACCACAACATTTCCTCACTAAGAAAATCAAGGGCCTATATCATAAAAATTTTACAGACCATCTGAAAGCCTTGTCATTCTTCTCAGTATCATAAGAGACCTTGGGACACAGGTGGACAGTAGTCTCTCCTTTGATAATCACATCGCCACAGTAGTCAGGAAATCCTTCTATGTGGCACACCTCATCACAAAAGGTTTCTCACAGAGGAAAAAAGAAGTAATTGTTTCCCTCTACTCGTCACTCATTAGACCCATTATAGAATACAGTGCCTGTTTTGGTATGTACCTCACAAGACATCTACAACAACTGGAAAGGCCGCAGAAATACCTCACAAAGATGATTATCGGCCTCAAACAGATGCCCTACGCAGACCGTCTCAAAAACTCCAGCTTTACTTCATCGCATATCGCCTACTCAGAGGTGCTCTCTGCCTAACATACAAAGCTATGTCAGACCCAGAGTTGTTGGACATGCTCCACTTAAAGAAATCCCAATCCCTCTGAGCTACATGCTCTAGGGACCTAAACCTTGTCACCACAATAAACAGAACATGCTGGAGGGATAGATTCCTGTCCCAGAGACTTCCCATACTTTGGAACAAGCTACCTATCTATACCAAACAAAGTTTCTCATTAGCACTCTTCAAGAGAAATCTTGATGATTGGATGGGATATAGGAAAGTCATCCCAGGGATCACTTCTGTGGCTCTGTTCGACAGGGGCACAGGAAAATAATTTTCTTGGGTGTCGAAAGAAAGGCAGGGTACCTTTTTAGCTAGGCTTATATAGGCCCTAGAGCCAATAGCCTAGTACTTACCTATGAACCTATACATAATACTGAGAGCTAACCTCTGCTTTGGGTATGGAGCCTCAGCAGACCCTATCCTTTCAGACCAATTACATATTCACAAGTCCAATGGTGGCATAAACTCCCACTCAAGGAATCACAATCTCTTCTGCAATATAGAAAGAACAAGGTGTAAGCACAGGTTTGTATCACAAAGAATGCCTCTTCTATGGAACCATCTTCCACTCCACATAAAGCAAAGTACTTCTCTTACTCTATTCAAATGCAGTTTGCATGAACAAATGGGTAAGGGTAAATTCACCCCTGGTTTAGCACCCTTGTCCCTCATGGATAGTGGCAACAGGTAAATGTCCCAATATATTCTTGCTCTGCCCATCTCTAGGTTATTTGCATACATAATATAAGGGTTAAAAACTACCATGGTAATGTAAGGCTAGGCCTCTTTAGAAACTCACAGATCATTAGCCTAGTAAGTATCTATGAACATATGAACATAGATGGTACTGACACTGAAGAGACTGATGCCTGACCAACACGCTATTGACACTGAAGAGACTGATGCCTGATCAACTCGGTACTGACGCTGAAGAGACTGATGCCTGATCAACTCTGTACTGACACTGAAGAGACTGATGCCTGACCAACACGCTACTGACACTGAAGAGACTGATGCCTGACCAATACGGTGCTGACACTGAAGAGACTGATGCCTGACCAATACGGTGCTGACACTGAAGAGACTGATGCCTGACCAACACGGTACTGACACTGAAGAGACTGATGCCTGACCAATACGGTGCTGACACTGAAGAGACTGATGCCTGACCAACACGGTACTGACACTGAAGAGACTGATGCCTGACCAACACGATACTGACACTGAAGAGACTGATGCCTGACCAACACGGTGCTGACACTGAAGAGACTGATGCCTGACCAACACGGTACTGACACTGAAGAGACTGATGCCTGACCAATACGGTGCTGACACTGAAGAGACTGATGCCTGACCAACACGGTACTGACACTGAAGAGACTGATGCCTGACCAACATGATGCTGACACTGAAGAGACTGATGCCTGACCAACACGGTACTGACACTGAAGAGACTGATGCCTGACCAACATGGTGCTGACACTGAAGAGACTGATGCCTGACCAACATGGTACTGACACTGAAGAGACTGATGCCTGAAAAACACAGTACTGACACTGAAGAGACTGATGCCTGACCAACACGGTATTCACACTGAAGATACTGATGCCTGACTAACAGCTGCCTGCATCTCTCATGTCCAGGTCGTGGGACTCTACTTCTTATAAGAAAAGTTTGTTTTTTGTTCAGAAATCTGCCGAGTCTGGATTCAGTTCCCATTCATTCTTAGTAATATAGCTGGAAAGGAGGTTAGAAATGTGGACTAAGGGAGACTACTGCTAATGGTGTGGACAGAGTAATGTGGTTCTCATGTCATTCCTCCAGACACAGAAATAAAGTGCAATGCCAGACAGTTAAAAGTATAGGTCACTTTCTGTGAATGTATTATACAAATGGATTGTAGACTGAGAGCAGTTTGAACATTAAAAATAATAAATAAATAAATAACTAAATAAAACGGTGAAGTTTGCCAGTAAAGAAAAAACACAATACCCTAGTGAGTGAGTGGGGAAGATGGCAGTACCCCAGAGTTGAGTGACAGAGGGAAAGAAAGAGAGGAAGCAGTAGCCTTCTGTCTCTGGAAGTTAAAAAAAAATAAATTCCAGAGTGAGAGACTTTATGAAGGAGACTGATAGGCATCTCAGTGAAGTGACAGAAGCTGTTAATGAGCACTCAGACTTACCGTGGTGGCTGATCCAGGAAAACAAAGAGCTAAGCATGATAGCTGCTGCATACGAAGCATAAATACAGCTGCTGAAGGCAACAATGATAGAGCAGGAGGATGAAGTGTGGAGCAAAAATGTACAAGTATGCAGGGGTCCTTAAAGCTTGGAAGGATATCATTTCAAGGCATATATTAGCCAGCAGCTAGTGTCCTGGACAAAGATTAATGAGGAAAAATGTGTTATTGAATGTGAATATCAAACTGCTTAGGCATCAGCCAGACTCACTTTAAGACTGCCTAGACTGATCTTGGTGCATTTCCCCACATACTGTCTGAAAGAGAAGATTCTTTCACAAACATGGAGGCTGAGAGAGCAGCTAATGTGTGAAAGGGCAAAGTTGTATATTGACCAAGATTACTGTGCACTTACCTGGAGAAGGAGAACAGCTTTTATACCTGTGCAGATGTTGTGTAAGCTCAAGGGATATGGCTTTAAGCTGTTATAACCAGCCATGATCAGGGTTCAATTGCCAGGGGGCCAGGGAGCCTCTGCCAACCCAGATGAAGCAAGGAAATTATTGAAGGGTAGGAGAGGTCTGGAGGGCCACAATGTAATATAGAAGAAGTGGAACAGCACAAGGACATGAAGTACAGGTTCCCAAATCACACACATGCTAGGGAGAGATGTTTCCTTTGTTGAAAACAATGAGTGCTCAGTGAAAGCAGGGACCCAATCATTCCACGCCAGGGCGGTGCAGTGGTGCAGTGGTTAGCGTTGTCACCTCACATCAAGAGGTTCTCTCCAATTTGATTCTCGGCTGGGGTGTCTTCTGTTGGAGCCTGCAGGTTCTTCCTGCGTTCACGTGGGTTTCCTCTGGGTGCTCCAGTTTCCTCAAAATAATGCATCTGGAGCATTTCTTCCCAGGCCTCCACTGAAAATGGGCTCTATCCCCGTCGGACTTTCCCGTAAACAAATAATAAATGAATAAATATAAATAAATCAATACCTCTCAACCTTTTAGTGCAAGAAATCTGGACAAAGCTTGACATAATGGAGAGACAAAGGCTAAAAAATAGGGACAAATTTTAAATACTGCTCTTAGAAAGTTGATAGAATAATAGGATTTATCTTAGCATGCATTTTTTTCTGAAGAATATGGAGTCTGAAACTCAAATGCATGTCATTATTTAGTGACTTCAGTCCGTATATAATCTCAGTGATTTGTGAGAAAACCACAGATTTTATGAGAAACAGACTAAAAATAAGAGGTAATAATCTGGCCATTCTGCAAAAACCTGGACATTTGCGAGGTATGGACCTAACATAAGCTTTGCAACAGAAACAAGGGCAGTGACATTGGAGGGCTGCAGTAGTTTTCTCAGGAAAGTCTTCCTCTCATCTTTTCATTTTCTCCCTCTGCCACATAACCAATGGTGCCACAGAGTTTTGAGGCGGGATGGGAGACAGTGGGAAGAATTATAAAACTAGTTTGGTACATGGTATAAGAACTACTGTGGAATAAAACAATTGAAAATTATTACAGGGTAATCAAAAAAGCATTGGGAATGTAGGTTGCCAATTTGATTATATATCATAAACACAAAATTAAGTGTGGGTGGTCAAACGGAAAACCACATTACCTAGAGTGTTAAGACGATAGAGTGGTAAGTAGGGGGTGCTAATTGTTACTTTTAAAAAGTAGAGCCAAAAGGGATAAATGTTTCAGGTAACATGAAAGTTGGTATAGTCTAAAAAGAGGGGTTTGAAGGAAGAGACCACACTAAGGGAGAGATGAAAATAAAGGAAATGAAAGGAAGATATGGGTATCATACAAAGGGAGAATAAATGGACTTGAATGATGCAATGGGAGAGTAGATTTAAAGACCAACAGAGGGAGGAAAGTATGCGCAACTGTTTTGACGAGGATTATGTAAGATTATGAAACTGGAGCAACCATTTATAGTAGAAAAGATACATTACACTAAGAGAAGGCAGTAGCCTAAGCTCAGTACAAGTTTGATACAAAAGACACAGACAACCTTGCAGGGGAGCACTGGCAAAGCCAACTTAATGAAAATGTAAACGGTGGAAGGATTGGAATTAGGGAGAAATCAGGAAAAAGGAAGGGGAATAGGAGAAAGCAGCAGTGAAATATGAGACCTAGTGATGGACAAAAGTGAGGAGGGTCAGCAGAGATATGTTTGTCTTAGAAGCAAAGTGGGGGGTGGAAAAACTGCCAACGGCCAGATCTAGGGCATGTTGTCATCACCTACAAAGAAGGTATGGATGTATGTTGTATATACATAATGTTCAAAATCAGATAGTACTTAAGGATGTTTCAGTAATGGGTAAGAAAGACATTAAATCATAGGATCACAGGAGTTTACTAGGCTGTCGACCCAAAGGTCATTTCAAGCCTAGTCATTTCATCCCAAAGTATTCCCATAGAAACTCTAGTCAATACCCAGTATTGTATTTAGTAATGTCTGGCCATGTCCAAGAGGGTGGTGGGTGCCATCCCCAGTAAGAATTTACAGTGTCCCATCCACTTGTCCAGGTTCCTTTTGAACAGTGTCATAGAGGTGCTCTGTTTCACGTGAACTGGTAGCCTAGTATAAAGACACGGCAGTCACTGGGAGACAAATCTATCCCTCCAGCAAGTCCTATACAGGTTGTAGGCCATACTTAGGTCCCTGGAATGGGTAGCTCTAGTCCCACTTGATTTACAGATGTGCAGCAAAGTCATTAGGTTTGGATTTGAGATTGCTCTGTAAGCCAGGCATAAGTCTTCCCTAAGAAGTCTATACAATACACAGTGTAGTGACAGGGACTTTAGTCAGTCTGTGTAAGGTACGTGCTGGAGTCCCTTGATCTTCTTTGTTAACATTAACAGCGAAGTTGGAAAAGCAGCTAGTGGCAGGGAATAGAAGATATGGCATAGTCTGTCTTTTCGGCTTTTTCCCGGTAAGGGGTCGCCACAACGGAACTCCGGTCCGCTAATGATTGGCAGTAGATTTTTACGAAATGCCGAGGTGCCAGCTCGACACCCAACCTTCAATGAAGGCACGCCCATTTACGCATGCATGTCTTTCGAGCACTACCCAACCTCAGGGAGGACATGCAGACTCCACAAAGAAGGCACTCCCAAGCCATGCCGAGAATCGAACATAGATGGAGGGTAAAAGGAAGCAAAAGGAGGTAGGGAAGCAGGAGCAAAAGAAACAGCAAAGACTGGAAATGGAAGGCATGTATTTAAATGGCAGCTGTAAGAACAGACAAAGGAGGAAGAAGAGACTTTGTAAGAAGGCAGGGAGAGATGAAGTGTATCCCCTTGAATGTAAATAGGCTCACTAGTCTAGTGATAAGGAATAGCATACTATATGCTTTAAAGATGATAAATGCAAAACAGGAAACACATCTAGATAATGAAGAACATTTTCTTCTAGAGAGGAAAGATTATAAGATCTTGGCAAGATTCAGCTAAGGAGGGGGGTGGATATAGAAGGGGTACATTTCTTCTAGAAGACAAAAGGCTATGATTGGAGAGTTAAGAAATATCAGAAGATGGAGAAGGGTGCTTGGCAGACTCACATTAATATCTCTTGATATTCCCCTGATGCAAAGTTTAAATGAGTAAAAGTAAGTTATTAAGGACATTCAGTTCCAGGAGGCCATACTAGTAATGGCAGTGGAATGGAACATGATCTTAAGTGAGGGAGACATTATGAGTTATTCCAAGGCCCATAAGTTGACGAGGATATATAAAGAGATGAAGCGCTTGCAGAAAATGTTCAGTGTAATAGATGCCTGAGAGATGAGAGGGATTAGGAGGGATGAGGGATACGTACCACAGCCTAAAATGGAAATGTTGGTCTAGGATTGATAGAATATATGTTATGAGGAAACACAAGCTGGAGGTATCAGGAGTAGAGGTAGGACCAGTATTGCAATCAGATCTCACAAAGGGGTAGATGAGGTTTAGAGTGAAACAAGAGTGACAAAAACTCTGTCACTGAATATTCCCAACCTACATCCTCAAGAATGACAGGTTAAGATTATAGATGAAAGAGATCTTGCTGGGCCTTCAGGGAATGGTGTGAGAGGGGGTTCTGCTGAGTGAGACAGCTTAAAAAATGTGTTAAAAGTGACAGTGTAGAGGTACATGGAACTATGATAGTTAAGACAAAGGAAGTGAGAGAAGGGAAAAACCTATGAAGAACTACAGCGTATCAACTCAGCAAGAAAAGGCTGACCCCAGAAGAGAAGTGCAGTTAGGGACCTGCAAGGTGAGGTCAAAATGTGGGAAGATATCAGGATATTGGCTCAGAGTGTAGCCATCAGGGAACTGTACACCATTAGCTCCCCAGATGCTACCTTGGCATTAGCAGTGAGGCTGTAAAAAGTTGGGGTGGGCATTATGGAAGATACAAGGTTGGGTAAAGAAAGACTAGATGAGGCGGATGTGAGATACAAAGGTTGGTTTCAGAATACTATGAGTAACTCTACAGAGAAGTTACACCCATGGAGGAGAGAAAAGAGGGTATCAGATCATTTTTAACAAGAATATCTTCCCAGATGATCTCAACTTTGCAGGGAGACTGACTTAAACAGGAGATTACAGAAGAGAAGATCAAAAAGGTAATAAAGAAGCAAAAGGGGAATAAATCCCCCAGCAGTGACTGCATACATGTAGAAGAATGGAAGTCAGGGGAGGAAGTGTTAATCAGAGCCTGGTTAAAACTATTTAATAGAGTGCTGCAGAGAGACATGGGAAATGGGAGTGATTGTGGTCCTTTCTAAAGAAGACAGGGATCAAAAACAGGTGAGCTTTTGTTGTCTAATAATTATCTTAAACCATGACTAAAAAGTTTTTACGATCATAATAGCAACAGGAATTACTAAATGTTTACCTACAGTGGTCAGTGAGAATCAATGTGGGTATGTCCATGAGAGAAGGACATTCAACAGCATCCTTAGGACATTGCTAATAATGCAGAAAGCTAAATTAAAAGGATTTAACAGAGTGAATTGTTTATACTTGTTTAATGTCCTACAAGCAATGAGATTTCCCCAGCAATTTCTGACCCTACTAAATAATATGTACAGTCAAGCGGAGACAAGAATAAAAATAATTGGGGATTACCAAACAGAATTAAACTTTCTAGGGGGACAAGGTAGAGGTGCCTTTTCTCCATGCAGCTACCTGGAACTCCTAGCAATACAGAACCACAGTGGATGCAAAGTGACGGAGTAGTGTTGCCACTGGAGGAGAGGAGGGGTCTGGGGCACAGGATATTAGGCAGTATATAAGGGGCTAGCACATCTGACAAGATGTCAGGAACCCCAGTAGTGCATTATAGGGAAATGGATGATGGAGACAAGCAAGCAGTGATTGATTAGAGTCCATACACTTGTCAGAAGCAAACTGGGGGAATGCTGCTCAAGTTATGATTCCACTCAGGATAAATGAAATATTCCAATCAAGGTTGTTGAAGGATTGGATCTAGGAGATTTTTCCAAGAGAAAAGAGAATTATGGACAAGGGGGGAATCATCAGTCAGTTGATGAAGGCAATTAAGGATGGGATTAAAATATTGGGACTAAATATTAGTAGATAAATGAGTAATGGAATGGGAAGAAGCAGCCTGTAAGTATAATATTCTCAGGGGTGCTTTCTTACATTATTGAGCAATAAAAAGGGAGGCCCAAAGATATGAGCATTGACCATAGATTATTTAGTGGGGCCTGAAAGATTGGACAGGGAAGGGATATCACTGAGTAAGAGGAAAGTTTCTAGATTAGATAACTTTTTAGGTGATGAGCACAGGGATGTGGTAGAGAAGGTGAGGGAATACTGGGTTAGGAGCCCAGATAAAAGTATAGATTAGAAAAACTTAATGTAAGATCTGTGTAATATCAAGTAAAACGTTACACTCTTGAAAGGTTAGGATATTCTCATGGAAGTGTTTGCAGACATATTTCTACACATCAGTAAAAAAGTAACTGATGGAAATATCAGATAGGTTCAACAGCAGATTGGCAACACATTTTTTGCTGTTGTCATTCCCTGAGTGACTTAATATAGGAGTTAAGAAGAATGAAAACAAAATGATTCCAAAAAAAGTAGACGACACAAGAGAACGATTGGCTCAATTCGGGGAAGGAAGGCAAAGACGATGCAAAAAGTAATATGAAGAAGAACACCGATGGTGGAAACAGCAATACCAAAAGGTGGAAAATGAGAGAAGCGCTATTATTAGTGAGGTAACACAACTAGTGAAAAGACTGAGGGAGGAAGAGGAATGCGCTAGGAGGGGGCATGAGCAAAGATTTCTGAATATTTGGCTATACCTGCTGAATTAGTTAGATGAGGATAAAGGTGATTGCTCATAAGGAAGGGGGAGTGGAGAAAGAAGACAAATGTGAGAAAGGCATTGGTGAACAAAATTATAAACAAGTATCAGTATTAAAATTTAGCTGAGTCTGAAAGCTATATTTGCAAATAATTAAATACTAAAACTGAAGGGGATAAGTAAGGTAATATGTAAATATATACATACATAGATAGGGATAGGAATGCCAAAAGGGTACTTTTAGAAGGCATTCTGGGTGGGATTATTAAATGTTAAGGAATGGAAAGGTAAAACAGTGTCATTAAAACAAAGATTTGTGAATAAAGATTTTCATTTTTTTCCCTTCTTTGTTTTTCTTTTTCTTTTTTGTTAAGAATGATAATAGTATGGATCCAAGTTGTAACCATCAAGTTGGGTCATGCTGACTGTAGTTATTAGATTCGAGGACTTGGAGAAGAAAACCTACTTGAATCTAGCCACTAATGAAGGAAAGAAAGAAAGAAAGAAAGAAAGAAAGAAAGAAAGAAAGAAAGAAAGAAAGAAAGAAAGAAAGAGTGAAAAAGAGAAGCACTGACATTCTCCAAAGTTGAAACCACAGGAATTGTAGTAGCTAACCCATATGACTGGGAGGGGGGGGTTGTTTACTCAATCCATTCATTCATTTTTTTTAACTCTTCAACTTTCTTCTGAGTTTGTAAAGTCTCTTTTCTTTTCACTAGGGATGGTCAGATTAAAATGATCACTTCTCACTAAGATTCCCTTGAAGTAAATCAAGCAGAGTAGACGGAACTCCGCTGGGCATCACTTAGTGAGTATGTGGATGAACCGAACCTCCAGTCTTCAATGGGGGAGTAACATCACTCAGAAATGTAGGCCCAGAAGTACCCAATACCAGTCCATCTATCTACAAACTCAGATGGCTGCAGTCCAGATATTCATAACATTTCGTCTCTAAGATTTCCTATGTTTATCTTTTACCATATATTTCTCTGCAGATTTAGACACCACTGCTGTATGAGAATAAGCAAGTAATCAGAAGCAATGTTTTGCACTTTGTTATGCATTTGTAGCTCTCCCTGTCAATGTTTTTTACTAAAGGAAGGACAGAGTACACAGTGCTGCTGAGAGTCCTGCTCTCCAATCAGACAAAAAGCCCTGCAGGTGAGTATACAGGAGAGATGCCACAGCCACTACTGCACTTATGCTATTTATCCTTTACTGGATGAGAAACTGTACTTGCACTCTGAAGCAAAAAACATGCATATTTTCTTAATCAGTTCTGTTGAGAATAAAAAGGCTAAGTAACACAACATTGTGAAGCTAATGGGCCAATATTTAACTTCAGGTGAATAAAACAACTACAGAGTACCCACTTTATGTAATGGCCATGTCTCAAGACTGTAGTCTCACTCACTAGGGGAAGTCTTACTGACAAAGAAACATTCATCTTGGCAGCCATCTTTCAGCAATGATTTTTGTGATATACACTGCCTAATTCATTTCCATGCTCATGTGTTTTGTGATGAGGCTATGTTAATTTTCTGTCTTACATAATTTGAAATATACATCAAATGTAAAGATGATCAATGCACAACATGGCAAACAATTAATGATTAAAAAGTAATATGGAATAACTAACAGCTATAATAAATATGTTTTCATAAATAAAAAACTAAAAAACTTATCTACTTTTAAGATCTTAACTACATAAATCAAAACTGCTTTATCTCATTTTATCTCCTGTTCATTAATACCTTGGAACTGTTTTCAAAATGCACCCACACACGTAGAATGTCTGACAGGAAGATAGAAGTACACCTATATGAGTGTATGTCTTTGTGTGTGCATGCATATATATGTAAAGATTTGTATGTGTATATATACTATGTATATATATATATATATATATATATATATATATATATATATATATATATATATATATATATATATATATATATATATAAATATATATATATATATATATATATATATATATATATATATATATATATATATATATCTATACAAAGTGCAAATACCTAATCTAGCAGTTGATCAATCTCTCTACTCATGTACCGTTGCTAAAACTTGGAGTTCCATGCCCAGCTCTATCAGAACTATTTCCAATCACATATCCTTCAAAAAGTCTAAAACAGCATCTCTTAGGCCTATGGCAATGTACATGTGGCCACGACAACAGGGCATCTTCCCCCACCTGATCTCACTAACTTTTTTCTCCCCTCTGCTTAACAGTTATGCAGCTATCTCTTGCTGTCTTCACTGTACAGTATCCAAAGTAGATGATATATTGTACTTTGTATATTTTGTATATAATGTATACTGCCTTTGTTATTCTAGCTAGAAATTTATGATAAGATGGTATGTCTGTTTTTTTAAGTTGTTATCTCTCTATATAGAAAATGTGATTGTATTTAAATTTATTTTGTATGTGGAGCTTTTCTCCCCGAGCCTCCACTGAAAATAGGCACTTTTTGACCCAGTGGACCATCCCAGTAAACAAATGCAAATAAATAAATAAATATATATATATATATATATATATATATATATATATATATATACATACGCTGCTATTATATTTTATTGCATTCCTCCCTTGCCAATAAAACCACTCTATGAGCCAGTATCTTATAGTTTAATTCTCTGATTTTTGCAAAGAAGGATTATTTGAGACAATAGCCCACAATTAAACTGCAGAAACATAAAATGAATGAATAATTTAACCACACATTATGAACCGTATAAATAGTTACTTCATATTACTTTGGGTCAAGGTCAGGTGTTAGTATTTCAGATTTCCTTTTTTGTCTGTTAGGGAAACTACCCTGGTGGCCCACAGAAATTTCCCCATTTACTATAATATCATCAGCAACTTAAGCTGACACAGAGACTAGGGGAAGATCTATCCCACCCCCACAAATTTACATATTATAGAACTCAACATATGCAAAAAAGAAATTATGAGGTATGCTCTGATTCTCTGCTTGCCTGATTAAGCACTAGAAACACTACTATGACAAATATGTTTATTCTAGTTGGCAGGTAATTAAAGCAGTTTTATAAGTATTAAACTTGTCAATTTGTTTATGCATGCTGTGTTCCCACCATTGCTCTTTTGCTTGTGTTTATCCCAATATTTCTTAATGTCATTTGTTGCAGATTATCAAGAAATCATCATGTAAATTATACATTATAAACAAAGAGTGGTTCTGCACACCAGAAATGTATATACAGTAGACGCAACAAAATTTAATTATCTCACCCATTCCAAAAAATGATGAAATTTATATTTCCTCATCACAATTTATTGTTATACCATACATAATAAAGTTTACGAGCATATTTCAATCAATGGAAGCACGAAGGTGGTTTGCTGTTTTTCTCATCCAATAGACTCATAGTGTATATGCTGCTACATCAGAGACTGCAACATTAATAAAGCCTATTGGTCAACGTCTGGGCCATTTTTTGTGATGAGGCAGTATCAGGCAGGTGTGGCTCCAAGAATTCCTATTTAGATCATTCTTTTCCAAATTGTTTTGGTATAAAAATAAATAATATCTAGCAAGAAGCTAGTAATGAGAATCCAGCTTGGCTTAATAGTTCAGGTCTTTACCTTAGTTATACAAGGTAAAAGGTTTGATTCTGATCTCTTGTTATTGGTTAGACTTGTAACAGTCCACAAACTGATATCTTAGAATTTACTTATGAACCTAACATTTGCACCTGTTTCTTAAGTCTACCTCTGTATTTCAAGGAGGGACAGACGTTTTGGGAGAATGAGAGTAAAAAGTTACAGTTATAAGTTAGCCCACATATAAAGTATAAATCCAGATTGGCAGACATAGAGACAGACAATACTTAATTGGACCTTTGGATATGTAGATATGAACTGATCATTTCTCATATTCTATGTAATTAATGAGGAGCTTGTCATTTGCTGCTGCATAATTCACCAGACAAACCCAGATTGCTGAGGTTCCAACCTGACAACTTCACACTGTACTGAAGGACTGTTTTAAATCTATGCTTTTACTGGTACTTCAGAATTATTTCATAAACCACTTCAAAACTTGGCAACCCGAGTATAGTCTCAAAATATAGGTGTCAGTCTAGGGACAAAGCATCCTGCTTATATAAGATCTTGGCACCAATGAACTAACTTAAAAAACAATACCTTTTCAAGGAGAAAGGGAAACTGGTATATTTTTAGTTGGGACTGCACAGCACACACACACACACACACACACACACACACACACACACACACACACACACACACACACACACACACACACACATATATATATGACCACAGTAATATCAGTCCTTTGATGGATTTGTGCTGAAACATTTGATAAAAATATCCTGCTGCCATAATGATGGTTTTGTTTGTTTTATTTTAATTTTTTTCTGGTATCAGAAATGCCAGACCTTTTTCAGGATTTGCAAACTTTGTTTAGAAAGGACCATTGTGAGCAAAAAAAAAAAAATCTAATGTTTTAGAAGTACTAATGACACTGTAGAACAATAGGAAGTTATTATTATTTTTTTTTTGTTTGCATCCAAAAATCACTTGATGAAGGTAGATGTAATAAAGTGATTTTGTATGCTTTTTTACTAGGCTTTATCTTTTGCCTAATGTGATGTCCAAAAATATTATCATATTAACCAACTCTCTCCATCGAGAATTTCTTTCTACTCAGTTATAATGATTAGATTCTTTACTTTTTCCTTTCACAGTCTGTGGCCAATGCCATTTTTCTTTCTTTTACATGTACTGTAATGAGCCCTAACTTTCAATTACACACAAATGCTCATGCTACATTTCCTTTTTAATGATTAAGAATTGATCAGCTGCAGGGCTTTCCTTCACCACTTACTTCACAAACACAAAAAATAAAGTGCCATTTTCTCATAAAATCCTTCCCTAACTTCACCTTCTGATGGCTTATTTAGAGGTCCCAATTCACTTTCACTGCAACTTTACTGATGTAGGATCGACCATTGCACATGCTGACAAAACTTCTGAGTATGACAGAAAACAGCACACAGTATGCTTTATATAGTTAAATGC
Organism: Protopterus annectens; assembly: GCF_019279795.1. NCBI lineage: Eukaryota > Metazoa > Chordata > Ceratodontiformes > Protopteridae > Protopterus > Protopterus annectens. Next base: position 1,299,151,084 of record NC_056741.1, read on the forward strand.
AAACATTAACTTACATACTGGCTCCCATAGGAGACAGAAGCAAGGAAATGCTTGGACAGTGGACAGAATGTCTATAAACAGAAGGTATAAGGCCATTGTTGCCAAGAGTTGTAATGGTTCATAGCTTTACTGAGTACAAACAAAACACACAATTTTATAGCTCATAGCTTCACTGAGAACATGCAGAATATACTTACTTAGAAACTCATAATCTAATTAATGAGACAGCTCGATATACTGTGCAAATGTGGGCACATACATCAGTGAGTATACATGAAAGAAAAATGAAATTCCAGCATAAAATGCTATATTTCAAATTGTACTTAAAGCATTTGCTTTCCGACTGAGAGTCGAGTTAAAAAAATACTATGTATTAATCTACTGTATTCTTATACAATAATGCAAACAGCCAGGTAGCAGTTTTGTATATGCTATGTGCTAAACTACTCTAACACTTATTTCAAGCCATTAAATAGCTCACAACTATCATCCATAAATCTCTTTTTAAAATGATTTGTCTTGGCGAAGGTCGTGGTAGTAGCCAACTGATCCAGAAAGGTCAGACTTCACTATCCCTAGAAACAGTCACCATCTCATCCTGTGGTATCCCTTGACAACATGCCCTAGGTCTGTCACTGGGCCTATACCCAGTGTTTCATGCAAGGTATGAAACACCCAGAACTAGTACCCTCTAGATGCCTAAATCACCTCAACTGACCCCTCGCATCCCAGACAGGCCATGAATCTAATGTTTGATCCTTCCAAACTGCTGATCTACTCACTCTGACACAAACAACGAGTTCAACTACACTGTGAGGGAAAGTCATTTCTGCAATTGTATCTATGATCTCATATATTTGGTCACTATCCAAACTCATGACCACAGGCAGGGACAGGTGCAAAGAATGATCAGTAAATTGAGTGCTTCATCCCATGACCCAGCTTCCATCATCACAGTCCAGTACAATACCTCAGTAATGAGTGTATCTAATGCTCTGCCTCCCTATCCCTCACTGACTTCATTCTTGAACAAGATTTTATGATACTTAATCTCCACTGCCTAAGGTAACTGCCCCCCCCCCCCCCACTTGACAGCAACATACTGCTATAACCATGACTTCTGGTTTGGAGGTTTTGATTGTCATCCAAGCTGCTTTATACTTAACAGCAAATCACTCTTGTGCACAATGGAAATCACAGCCACTTTTGGCTAAGAGGACAACATTATATACAAAAAACAAAGACGTAACATTCATATTCCCAAAATGTATTGTCTCCAAATGCAATGTCAACCATGACAGCCTGTCAATGAAAATTACAAACTAGAGAGAAGACAAGACACATTCTCTCCAGGGTTTTGCACCCGTCTTGAATGCATGTGACTTAATGATGAGAATGCAGACAGAACTCTCGCCGCTCATATATAGTGATGGAATGCTTAACAAAGCTGGGCCAAGGACCATGCACTGTTGTAACACCTCCCGAAAGTTATTCTATGGAAATAAATCACATGCTTTCTCTGGGTCTAGAAAGCACATTTCAACAGTAGAGGCAGACTTCCATGACCCCTCCAATAATTTGCAAGCATACCTCTCAACTGTACAGATTTTCACAGAATGTCCAGATTTTTACGGTTATTTTTGGTCCATTTTTCATAAAATTGCAATTTTCTGGCAAATTAGTGGCAAATCATTAAAGACTAAAGTTAGAAAATGACAGACATTTGAGTTTCAGACTTCATACCCATCAAAAAATTCATACTAATGCAAAACCTGTTATTCTATCAACTTTATAAGTTTATAAGAGCAATATTTAAAAATTGTCCCTGTTTTTGGGCTTTTCTCCCACTTTTATTTATGGTTTTGTCCAGATTTCTTGCTCTTAGAGGTTGGAAGATATGTCTGCAAGGACAAAATGTTGATCCACTATTCTATGGTCAGGGAAGAAACCATTTTGATACTTCTGAATCTCAGGCCTAGTTATTGGATAAAGCCTGATTCCAGCATATCGGTGTATGCTTTTTGCAGGCTGCTTGAACAGCATGATTCCACCATATCTGGAACTCAACCTTCTGTCCCAGCTTTTGAAAAGAAAGACCACAACCTCAGTCTACAATCCAAAGGTACTGTCCCTGCTTTCCATACAAGACTGAAAATGTATGCTAACCAAAACATCCCTAAAATGCCCGACTTTTTCAGATTTTATGGCTAGATCTAATTCATTTCCACAGCCTTGCACAGCAGAACTGTTTAATTGCCACAGTGATGGCCTCTACACAAATAGATCTGATCATATCAGTTGATTTTGTCATTGCCTTCTCAAAGAAAGGTATGTCCTCTAGATTCAGGAGTTCCACAAAGTATTAGTTCTAAATGTCTGGCACTGTTACCAGTCTAGATAAACATTTCCCATACTCGCTGAGAAAAGTTTTAGTGACTCAGTCAGTGGAAGGACGTCTGCCTCACAGTTTCAAGGTTAGGGGGTGAAATCCTGAATTCCATTCAGTATTTATGTGGAGTTTGCATATTCTTTCCATATCTGTGTGGATGTTCTTTGGATACTCTGGTTTCCTCTCACATCACAAAAGATGCTGGTTGACTGACAATACTAAATTCCCCATGTATATACCTTTGCATCTTGGGTTATGGCTAAAAAGGTTTTCTGTACCAACCCATTTAATTTGTTAATGAATTTCAAAATATAAAAAAATGTCTGGAAAAAGTCCTAAATCTCTACTTGAACTGCTTGATATTTTGATGATAATCTTAGTGATTTACACCGGAACAAAAAGAACCAGTACTCTTCAGTGGATTATGTTAAGTGCGTCATAACCAGTTTGTTTCTGCTTTTCAAAGCCCATGTTTTAGTTTTAGAATTACTCATTTGGTTGGGATGTGTTATTAGAAAGAAGCCTGTGATTTATATTGCATTTTACAAGATATCATGCATCAGAAATATGCAATATTATACAAGATAATAAAAATAATACCTTGTATCATTAGATACTGATGTAGAAATGTTTAGGCTAAACTGCCAGAGAAAATTCTGAAAAGCTGACATTACGAGTACCTTTAGAAATATTTTTCATGAGAATAGGGTGTGGTAAATATTCAGCATATTTGTATAGCAAACTTTCCTCCTGGATTTCTTATCCTCCCACATGCTGAATGTCTTAGGTGAAAATGTTTGTGCCATTAACCTGTAATTAATGGCAAATGTTAACATAAAGCTTTTATTTATGATCGGGAGAAGAGCTGTTTATTCATTTATCTGTTCCTTAATATCTGCTAAATGGATGCTTAGGATGGCTTACAGATTACTTTTAGTCACTACCCAGGCTAGAAACAGCTAAATGACAGGATGTTTGAGACTGACTACAAACATTGTGACATAAACAGCTTAAATGCAATCAGTGCAAACTATCAAAATGGAAAAAGTACATAGTTTAACAGAACATTAAATATACAGAGGATATTCTATAAAAAGCAAATGTTTAAAAAATCCTAACGCATAATCTGAAATCTTGGGATTACTTCAAATAGCTAAGGCGTGACAAGTCGATAATAAGTAAGACAAGATACAACAAAGTGCATTTCACCTAACACCTGACTGGTGCAATAGTATGCAAGTCTCAAAAGAATATTCAAGAGAAATAAAAACAAGCATGTAGAAATCAAACTATTATGGGAAAACAAGATTAATTTGCTAATACAATGAGGGGTTTATGCTTGATACTAAATGTTAAAACTATGCAATATATAAGAATATCATTAAGGAAAATTGCTTTAGGTTTTGTGCCAATGGAGGGAAGAAAGGCTAGAAATTATTGCATATATGCATGCTACTAACAATGATATACAAACAATGGCTAGGCTTAAAAAGGCCCTTGCGGTCGTTAGCCTAGTAAACACCTATGAACCTATGAAATAGCACACAATGGGCAGTAGGTTAGGATGTTGGGGGAGTTGAAGTCACATGGGACCAGGATGCTAACAGTAAGGCTAAGATGTTCAGAGAAGGGGGCACACAGCAAATGACACATAATCATCAGCTGGTCATCTAAAAAGTGACAGCTGATGCGAAATAATCGCCTTATGGGCAGGGCAAGGTAAGAAAGTTAAGCAATGTTAAAGCCCAAAAATTAAAATAAGCAAAGACATTAATGTGGTTTCCTACCTATAGTGCATGGTTTCTTAGGCTTGTTACCTTATAAACATTTTTGTAATCACACCTTCAGCATTGTCTTTCTATACCATCACAATAAAAACAACGCTGTTAAACATGTTTGGCTACTATATACTGAAAGCTTTTACACAACTGTAAAATCAGTTTTTGTGATTTAGAAATATATTTTGGCATTAACATTTGCCACATTAGTATAAAGTTAAGACGTAGCTATGTCAGGAACAAGCCATTTCCATTGACAGGATACAACAACAAGACTAGTGTAGTGCCTTTACTATTTACAGCTTAATCCAGTGGTAGAGCATTAACATTATAACTTTATTCAGTACTAATTTCTCCAGGGTTTTTCTTTTGTACTTTTTCAAGTCTACCTAGTGTTCCTGACTTTTACTCAAAAGATGATAACGTGATGATATTAACCAGAGCAATATCTTTCTGTATTGTCAAACACCATAGAACAAATCAGTTTCCCTCCACCCTTACTTCCTCCTGTCTCTGTAAACTAGCTATGATTATATTGAGAGGCTTTAGCAACAAAAACAGTCATGTGTAGTAGCAAGAATTTTTTTTTAACAAATACATTATTGAATTATCACATATGGCAGAGGCAGTCTTATATTTATATAAATGAAAAACAAAGGTTGACACTACTTTAATTGCAAACATCACAGGCACCATTGAAACAACTGTAGTTGCAAACATTATACATCACTTATAATCTAACCAGTCATTGTCAGTTAAGCATTATGCAGTTTATTCATACCCTGCCTTCTTTTAAACCTCATTCCTTCTCTGCATATATTGTTTCCACAATTCCCATTTTTCCTATGTAGTTTGCTCCTTCCCTTTTCTAAAGATCCCAATTCCAGTTGTTTTATCTCTGTTACTATATTTACTACTTTTAGTAAAGTTGGTCTAGACTTTGATTTCCATTTTCTAGTAATTGCTTTTTTGGCAGCCACCATAACTAGACTCAGCAAGCCTTTACAATGTCTAGGCAATTCCAATTCTGTATCATAGCTCAAAAAAATCATCTCCCCATTCAGTCCAATCTGCTCACCCAGCATCTCCAACAGTGCTGTCCACAAGGAATCTCTAAAGTCTGCCAACTCATTATACACCCAAAAAACATGTACCTAACTGCCTCTTTCTTCCCCATCACACCTCCAACAATTGCTATCCACCTGAGGAAAAATTCTTTGAAGTCTAATTTGGGTATCAAAATACCTATGTAAATACTTCTAGGCAAAGATCCTAAATGTTCTAGACTTTGTTGCATATTTGGGAGATATACATATATCCCCCATTATATCTTTGTGAATTGCTTATCCAATCTCTCTTCTCAATCCTTTCTAAGCTCTTCTGATTGATTTTTTATAGTTATCATGCAATATTTTATATGCTCTACTAATTATTCTTTTTTAATGATAGCTTCTGTTCTAAATTCTATTAAAAACTCTACCAATGCTGGTCTTTTGTTTAAGAGCCCCTATTTCTTTCTCTTTGCCTATACTCTGATTTCAATCCTTGATATGCAGTCCAAATAAATTCTTGGCATCTTCACATTCTATTACCTTTCACTTTCTAGCTATTTGCTCCCAATAACTTGGTTCCTTTGCCAGTTTTCTACAATAAATTCCACCCCCCCTTGCCTACTGATTGCATCCCTAACTGCAATCATCCCTATCGGCAGAATCTCTTTTCTCCATTCCTACGTTGATTTAGTTCTTAAAATACTCCCTGCTATTTTATGAATATAATATTCTGTATGATTGTTGTCATTCACTTTAAGAGTCTGCATCCAAAATCCCAGTTTCTCCTTGTTTCTTGAGCTTCCCCCTGTATCCTCATCATCATCCCTTTCCACTTTGAATTATAGTTTTCTGCTTGTGTTGTGTATAAGAGCCTTAACTGTGTTGCTCTAAAATACCCCCTCAAATTGAGTAATTTCTAGTCCACCTTGTTCTATTGGAAGAATCAGCTTATCCCACTTGACTCTTGCCATCTTCCCCTCCCAGATAAAATCCTTCAGTTCTTTTTCAATTGCTATCCACAGCTTCTCCTTTGGTTGATAAAAATATGCCTGACCTCTGTATAAGATTAAAGGGACTAAAACATTTTAATTGCTTGTATCTTACTAGCCATATCCATATAACAAAGCCTCCAGTTTCTCAATTTTGTATTATCTTCTGTTTAATCTCTTCCCACATATCCTTAGCTGTCACAACAGAGTCATTTCTAATCCATACTCCCAAATACTTCATTTTATCATGTCCCCATAAATATGGATACTGTTGGACCACTTCATGTATGGGTACATAATTTACCGCTATTGCCTTTGTTTTAGCTTCATTAATTTAGTATCCTGAAAAGATTTTAAACTGTATTAAACTGTTCCACAAAACTGTAATGTCCTTTTCTGGTTTTGTCATATATAAAATAATATCATCTACAAACAGAGCCAGGTTTTCTTGACTGCCATACCAATTATATCCTTGAATTTCTGACTCCCTTATTTCTTTTCCCAATGGTTCTAAATATAATACAAATAATAAAGGGGATAGAGGACACCCTGCCTGGCTTCTCTACTCAAGCAGAAATTATCAGATAGGAACACACCCACTTTAATTTTCACCTCCGATCCCTCATATACACTCCTAATCGACCTTATAATTGTAGCAGGGAAAGCAAATGCTTCCATTGCCCTGCCCACGAAGTCCCAGTCTACTCTGTCAAATGCTTTCTCTGCATCAAGACCCACCAATAACAGTAAATGTTTGTCTCCCCTCCACAAAACCAGATTAATCCACATCTATCAATTTTGGTATAACTTTTGACATTCTTTTAGCCATTATAGACATAAACACTTTATAATCATGGATTAGTATTGAAATGGGCTGTATGAAGCTAGGTCTGATGGATCTTTCTCCTCTTTAGGTATTACAGCTACCAACACTTTCTTCCAAGATGCTGGTACCTCTCCTCCTCTTAAAATGGTGTTAAACAAAACCTTTTCAGATCTTTATTAGTTTTTTTTCTCCTAGCTTCCAAACCTCCACAGGAATACCATCTATTCCTGGGGTCTTCCCTGTAGATTGGTTATACATAACCATTTTTATCTCATCTCCTCTTATTCTAACTGTTACTAATTGAGCCTCATCTACCTCTAACCTTGGCATATTCAGTTATTCCATAAACATTTCCATTTGTACCATTTCTTGATTTCCATATTTCTGTGCTTTATACAAATATTCATGAAATTTCCAAAATAATTCTAGTTCCTCTACAGGATCTCTTGTTATTGTCCTTGTTATAGGCTCCCTAAGCTTGGTAACAGCCCTTTCCACTTTCTAATGCCTGAGTCGTTGTGCTAAAAGTTTTTGTGCTCTAGAATTATTATCGAAAAACATTTGCTTAAGAGCAATCTTTCTAAACTCATGCATATTATCGAGGTAATCCCTTATTTTCTGTTTAACATTCTGCAGTTGCTCATTTTCTTGTTCTGAGAGATTCCCCCTATTTTGCAATACTTTAACATTTGTCAGTCCCTCTAAATAATTCTTATTACTTCTTAAGCATATCTCCCTTTCCTTTAGTTCCACCCTAGCTTTAAAGTCCACTTTAATTTTATTCCACTCCCTAACAAAATTTTCAAAAGAAAGTTCTATCTTCTGTAATAGCTCCTGAATTATTTCCAAAACCCATTCCTGAAATTTCTCTTTTCCGCAGATAGGTGAGAAGGACCAGTGTCTCATTTTTTATTTCATTACTTTACATTTTTATTTTAGTTATTATTGGTGTATAATCTGAAATAGTTATTTGGTGTGTTTTAAGACCTTAAATTAAATGCCCATGTTTCTGTAAGGTATAAAGTCTGTCTAGCTTAGCCCAGTTTTAGTATCTTGGAGAATAATATGTAAATTCACTCCAGATTCCTAGTACTGAATTCACATCTTCCATGCAAACATTTTCATAAATTTCTTTAAAAATCTTGTCTCTTTTGTTATGTTTTCTCTTCTAGCCCCCAGACACATCTTCACTGTTGCAAACCAAATTCCACTCCCCACCTATAAGGAACATTCCTTGCTGAAAGCTGATTATTTCTCTCAGAATTTTCTTAAGCTCCATTATAGCAGTTTTTGGGGGGTGTAAATGCATGCCAGTATAATCCTCCTCCTTTGACAGTAGCCCCTTAGTACTATGTATCTTCCATTATTGTCTTTTTTCTTCTTCCATCACTATTGGAGCTTCTCTTGCAATTAATATAAGCACTCATCCTTTCCTTTTCCTCAGATATTCCACTGAATAACCATCCTGAAAAAGTTTTTTTTTTTTTTTTTTTGAGAGGAACCTAATAAAGCTCTAAAGACTGTAGCTGAACCCTTTACTGCTTTAGTTCTATAGCTGGACTTATGAATTTCTTTACATAAGAAGCAAAGCATTTGAGACAAACAGGCACCTCTCGCATTGAACAAGTAGAAGTGCACAATAAGAAATAAAAATAAAAGAAATGTAAAAAGGAAGAAAGCAGAAGGTAGTGAGTACCAGGGGTGTCTTGTGGCACTGCTTACTGAGCTGCAGATCCTCCCCCTAGATAAAAATAGAAAAAAACAATAATAGTTGACTTTATGTTGTGATCTGAGGAGATCCTAAACAAGCAAACAAAAAAAAATTCCAGTTCTTGCAATTACCTGGCTGTTTTGAAAACAGCCCAGCATTAGGCTTCCTGATCATCAATCAGGTTTGATCGGCAGCATTTAATGAGCATCACACCAGACTACAGCATGATGCAGCAAAGAGCCCCTTCCAATTGGCTCAGGCTGCCTCAGGTAACTGAGGCAGTCTGAGCCAAGAAGAAGGAAATAGCTAATGTGGAAGAGGAAGCAAAAATGTGGGAAGAGTTTTTATATATTTATTTATTTTAAAGTATTTTTTCAGACACTGTGTGTCACTGCCAGGATGTGGGAAGAAGGAAGGTAAGTACTTAAAGTCGGTGTGTGTGAGCGAGACAGTTTATGTATCTGTGAGAGTGTATACATGGACAAACTACTGAAAGGTTCAATGGGGGAAATGTATCATTTGGTGTCACTGAAGTACTTGTGCATACATGGATAAACTGCTGAAGGGATCATGGGGGAAATGTTTCATTTTGGTGTCAATGAAGTGCTTGTGCATACATGGTCAAACTACTGAAGGGGTAGTTAAGGGAAATGTTTCATTTTTGTGTCAATAAAGTGCTTGTGCATACATAGACAAACTACTGAAGGGATCATTGGAAGAAATGTTTCAACGCAGTGCTTATGTTTTTGTGGGCAAACTACTGAAGGAGTTGTTGAGGAAAATAACTGATGGGCACATCTGTGTAGGGGGATTAAAATAACTTTCTTTGTCCAATTGTTGCTATTTTTATTTTATTACATTCTGGTATCTAAGGTATACTCGGTCAATAAAATTGGCTTTAATTGGATGCAGGGGTTGTTTCTGGATAAGTGACTAGCACTGTTGTCATTTTTTTAAATAAGCATTTATTATTCTGGCTTTGCAGGAATGTGCATAATTTTTTCACTTTCTGTGCTTCATTTAGTGATTCAATAATACCTCGATAATGTGAAATTACTCAAAGAACCATGATTGGGATATAAGCACACAAAGGTACACACTTTATAGGAGCACAGAAAAATACATAGCTCTTTCTGTAAAAAAGACTCAAAGGAATGAAATTAAGTACACAAGAGAAATTGAAGCACTCTAGGTAATATTGTTAAGTGGAAATAGTAGCATAAACTGCCCAGTTGTTGTACACAGAGCCCTCTTCACAGGAAGGAAAATATAAAAAAACTAAATACAGTATCATTAATGTTTTATAGAAAATGGAAATATTGTTGATGGAGGATTTTAGTATGTCAGCTTTTTACTGAGCTACCTTGACTAATGCCACATCTAAGAGTAAAATCATTATTAAAGCCCCAGTGGGGTGATCCTCAAGTAGACAGTATTATAATCTGCTCAATAAATATACTGAAGCCAGCTCAATGGTACATAAATAGTAATCCTGTCTTCATATCAGCAATGAAGATTTAAATTATATAATCCCAAGTGTTGATGACAGAGGGCATCATGGATTTAAGCAACTAGTCTGTCTCTCTCAAAATGGTGGGTTTGTACTGCAAGGCGGAGCCCTCTCATGTAAATAAATTAATTTGCAGCAGGCAAGTAATGTCACTGGGGATGGTGACAGGTCACCATAGTAGGGCATATTTATAAATTTCCTTAATTGATATCACTGCATCTTATGCACAAGTGAGTTGATGATGTCACATAATGTTATGCACATGGGAGTAGAAATAGTTGGTATGCCATGAATAAAATGGCTGACACTGCTCTGTGATGGTCTTAGAATGTGTATGCCACATGGTCTTCACAGGAAAGTAAAAAGATGCAAAAAGATACTTATTTAATTATTTGTGTTTATTTATTTATTTAGTTATCTATGTTTACTGGGAAAATCCATTTGGGTAATACCCACTTGCAGCAGAGGCCTATGGAGAAAAGCTCCATTTGCTTACACTGCATTATACTTAGTTCCAGTTAAACACAGTGTAATTAGATTTCTATTTACATTTATACATATAAAGTAGTTACACATACAGTACTTACATTTATCCATTCTAAGATTTTAAAGAGGTAGAAGTTACTAAAGAGAAAGCCCACGTGCAACTTAGTGGATTCTACATGCAGCAGTTATGTATATAAAAACTGTTTTGTCATTTCAGTGAGTGGTTGAGAGTATTCTATTTAAAGAAAGTATCTGGACAGTATTGCACGGTGAGCACAAAGTCTTTACCTGGTGATGAGCATGTGCAAAACCAAGATTATTTAATATGTTGTTTAAGCAGTGGTTTAAAACTATTGAGTTTGTTGAATAGTTGTATTTGTGTGAGGATACTATTCCAGATGTATTGGCAGTACAGCGAGTCTCCTGCAATATTATTTTACTTATTTGTGAGCAGTAAGAATTTGTTACTAAAAGGAGGTCCCTTGCTGACAGTAGGGCAATAATATGTTACTTAGTGCAGGGCATTTTTTCTGAATGATGACTGAGCTTATGTGCTGCAGTTAGTTGTGTATATGTTAGGTAGTCGTGCAGTTCAAACCAGGTTTAATTGCTTTAATCTATGACAATGGTGGGTTCTTTGAGAGAGACTGGTGGCAAATTTAGTTATTTTATTGCTGCAAGAAGTGAGCTTCTTTCTTTGAGTATTGTTTAAGTTTGTTAGGATATGAGTGGTGTATAAGAAATTTGGAAGTAAGAAGGTGGTGGCTGGAGTTTTTCTTGCAGTATCTGTAAGGAATCCATTGATCCTAAAAAGGGAACGTATCTGGTGTATAAATTTAATGGTGTGCAGTATTTGTTTGTGTCTTTCAGCTTTTCCCGGTTAGGGGTCGCCACAGCGGAACTCCGGTCCACTAATGATTGGCAGTTGATTTTATGTACTGGCTTGCCAAGCCTGACGCACAACCTTCAACGAAGGTACACCCATTCACGCATGTCCCCACGCAGAAGATGCTCTAGCTGAGAATCAAACCGGACAGCGTCTTACTGTGAGGTGACAACGCTACCGCAGCACCACCACCGCAGGTCTAATGGTGTGCAGTATATGCTGGTCATATCTAAGATTCTATGCCTAGAAGTTTACTGTGGGTTACAGTTTCATTGACAGTATTATTTGCTGACTTTATGGTGAAAGATTGCATTTGATTTTTGGCAATTTTTGGAGGTAAAAAGCATTAATTTAATTTTCTTGGGGTTGAGTAGGAGTATACAAAATAATGTTGTTGGTTTCTTTTACTACAGAAATTTCACCTGGGGCTTGATCCACTTTTGCTGAATTCCTAGAAAGAAAAGATTCAGCATAAATGAACAATGATTAATTTATTGATAAACTCACCAAACTAGGCATCAACCCCTATATCACTAGGTGGGTTGCAAATTGGCTCACAGACAGAACCACAGTGTGAAAGTAGCGGACTCCAAGTCAGACTGCCAACCAGTCACGAGTGGAGTCCCACAGGGATCGGTCCTGGGTCCTCTCCTGTTTAGCATCTGCTTCTCAGAAGTCCAGGCCAACATGGAGGGACTTTGGTTGACCAAATTCACAAATGACTGCAAGCTGGGAGCCATTATTAACTCCCCAAGTGATATAGACATCCTATAGAAAGGCCTCACTGAGACCAATGACTGTTGTCGAAACCATGGCCTTAAGCTTAATGCCAAAATATGCGTCGTCATCCCCTTTGGGAAAAGGTTCCCACTAATTAACACATCGATGGGAGCCCACTGAACACTGAAGGCATTATAAGAGATCTGGGGACACAGGTTGACAGTAACCTCTCCTTCGACCACCACATTGCCACTGTGGTAAGAAAGTCCTACTATGTGGCACATTTCATTACCAAGAGTTTTGCATCCAGGAAGAAAGAGTTCATCATCTCTTTCTACTCTTTTCTCATTAGGCCAGTCATCAAGTATAATGTCCCATTTGGCACGTACCTCACTAGACACATGCAACAGCTGGAAAGGCCACAAAAGTACCTCACAAAGAGTATCCTAGGCCCTAAAACCATGTTCTACATGGACAGACTCAAAAAAACTCCAGCTATTCTCTGTCTCGTATTGTCTACTAAGAGGCGATCTCTGCTTGACTTACAAAGCCATGTCTGACCCAGCTCTGTTAGAAATGCTACATCTAAAGAAATCCCAATCCCTTTGTATCACACGCTCCAGAGACCTCAACCTTATTACCACAATCAACAGAAATTGCTGGAGGGACAGGTTCATAATACAGAGACTACACATACTCTGGAATAGACTTCTCATACATGTCAAGCAGAGCACCTCACTGGCCCTCTTCAAGAGAAATCTTGATGAGTGGATGGGAAATAGAAAGCTCACCCCAGGGATCACTCCAGTGGCTCTACTTGATAGAGGCACTGGGAACTAATGTTGGGCGACACAATGCCAGGGCACTTCGATGGGCTAGACTTGTAAAGGCTCCAGGGCCATTAGCCTAGTACACACCTATGAACCTATGATATATTTTAATCAGTTTGAAAATAAAGGACTGTCATAAAACATAAAGAGATTAATTTAAACAATCCAAAAATAAAACAAAATAGTATAGTCGCGAGTTATCCATGATCTCCCTTCTAAAGCTTTAGCACAGCAAAGGTGGATTTCAGATCTGGAAATGGTCAGCTATTTGAGAAAAAACAATCTCCAGATAAAGTGCTCCATAGTCTTTTAATTACATAGTCTCATTCAATCACAAATGGAGATACATTTTTGAAATTTGGCAACACCATAGAAAAGATTTAGCCAACAAGTTTAGCCAACAGGTGAGAAGGTGACAAGGAGTGTATTTGGCACTCTAAAAACTGCCTTCACAAAAATAAAAATCCATTGTATGAAACAAATGTAGAAATCAAAAAATAAGGCAAAACGAGTATCTGAAATGACAATGAATCAGTGTTGGAGAAAAACATATAGCATTAGGATATATAAGGAAATACAGAAAAAGAAGAAAACAAAGAATGTGAATAATATAGATAAGAGGAAGCAGGCGAGTCTGTTATTAACTAAAGCATTAGAAAAATAATGAAACAATAGCAGTTTACAGAAAAAAAATTATGCAGTTATGCAAATATTAGAGAACTATGGAAGTAAAATGGAAAAGGAATAAATAGAAGCAAAGTAAAATGGATAGGGGAAGACTACTAAAAAGACAGGATTGTTAAATGAATACTTCAATTCAGCATTCAAAATAAAAAAAAAGAACATTTATCAACTCCCTTCAGTGTACACTTCCGGGATAACGCGTGCATACCAAGCTCAAATACCTCACAGAAGGAAGAGTTTCAAACTCTAAAGATATACAAGACAAGGAAACCAGATGGTACAACTTAATAATGTTTTAACAAACTAGACGAGGATATCGTCCCTAAAGACTGAGGGAGACCAGATGTGATATCTTTTCATGAGAATGGGAGCAAAACGAAGCCTGGGGATCAGATTCCTGCCAGTTTAATCACAGTTGCTGGACCAACAGTGGAATCATTGCTGACAGACACAATTTCATCATGAAAACCATTTGGATATAGGACCCAAATGCAGCATGGATTCAAAACACAACATCAAGCCACAAAAAAATCAGTTATTTGACTGATTAGCCAAGGTACTCTGACCAAAATAGCTTTGAACATGGACTATTTACAGTAAGCAATTAATTTAAAAAGAACCAAAAGTTTAGTGAACAAAACAGGCTGCCTGGAGTGGGTCCTGAGGCTTTAGTACAGGTAAAACACTGTACAATAGAACCTAGAAGACATTAGTGACTAGTCTGCTCAGATGTAAGGATAGTTATCAGTTTAGTACCACACATATCAGCACACAGAATGGTCTTTTTTAGTGTTTATATAAGTAATGTGATATAATACCTAGAAGGAAATATATGACTTTTGAAGATGGCATTATAATATGCAGAAGGGCTGAGATACAAGAAGTTGAAAAAACAATGTTAAAAGAACATAGTGAGATGTATGAATTGTCAAAAACATTGTAGCTTAAATTCAGTACAATAAAAAAACAGAACAATTCAAATGGGAAATTAAATAGCCAGGCAAAGAGTAAACAACTAAAGGGGAATACACAAGCAATAATGCCCAACAGGGTGTGTGTTACTGTGTAAATAATGCATGATCTGGAATGTTCTGAGGCCCAATGCCACAGACAGAAGGCCTCTATCTCACTGAAAGGCATTATTTACCCAATAACACACAGCCTGGGGGGGCATTATTGTGCTTAGAGAATGGGCTAGCAGTTAAATTGTTTTGTATTTTTTAATTACTATATATATATATATATATATATATATATATATATATATATATATATATATATATATATATATATATATATATATATATATATATATATATATATGTATGTGTGTGTGTGTGTGTGTGTGTGTGTGTGTGTGTAGATATATATATATATATATATATATATATATATATATATATATATATATATATATATATATAGATAATATTTTTGATGTAGCATATGTAACTGTTGTTGGAGGAAGTATTTTTACATCCAAAATAGAAGTTTGGTGAGTAAGGTCTACACATACTCTCTCTCACAGACAGAAAGACAGACAGACACACACACACACACACACACACACACACACACACACACACACACACACACACACACACACACACACACACACACACACACACACACACACACACACACACACACACACACACTTTACAGAAACAGTATACATTTAAAAACACACATGATTAGACTTAGTTAATAATGCCAGCCATTAAAATTTTCATACCTGCATACATCAACTGTCAATTTTTTTCACAGAATGGCCAGATTTTTACCTCATTTTTTTTGGTCTGCTCCTTATACAATGTTTGCTTTGCTGGCAAATTATTTGGGGTTGAAGTCAGTGAATAATGATATACATTTCAGTTTCAGACTTCATATCCTTCAGAAAATATATGGTAAAACAAATCCTGTTATTTTAGCAACTTTCTAATTTTATAACAGCAATATTTAAAATCTGTAAATATTTTGTGCCTTTCTGCCTCGTTATTTTATGCTATGCCCAGATTTCTTGTACCAAGAAGTGGAGAAGTATGCATAACTCTTAACTTTAAAGGAAATTGTTTTGTTTTTGCATTCACTGCTCTCTCTCTCTCTCTCTTTTACTCATTTCTGCTTTCCTGCACCCAAGCATGCATACACTCACACATTCAGACACAAACATAAACACACTCACACATACAAGCGCACTTTACTATTTTTAAGTATCTATTTGTATTAATTTTGCAAGTGCTAAACAGCAAAATAGCTGCTTAGCGAGCATAAAATAATGGCAGCTGCTAGGTTTATTTACAGTCCAAGCCTTACTGCTGCTTAATATGCTGCAGTGAAGCAGCAGACTCGTTTTTCAGTGGGCATTGCCTCTACATTAACACCCTGCTGGAGAGCTTTCTTTCTCCAATACGAGTGGCGATGTGCAGATCGCCCATTCTCTAAGAAGTAACAGAAGATGATGTAAGGGAACTAACAAAGTTCAATCTAATGAGCTAAGGATAAGTAGGCAATGTGAATATGCACTAATGATATATAGGAGTGTAGATAAAGAGACATGAATAAACAACGATACTAGATAAAGAACAACCATAAATCACTGTTAAAATTCAAACTAAGCAAGTTTTAATAATGAAGGATTTTGGAGTAGCAACAAATGTAATCCCTGAGAATTTTTTTATGTAGCTAGAACCAGAAAAAAAATAAAACAATGTTACAACACACACAAAAAATAAACTATCCCCAGGAAATTTCACTAACATCAGCTCATTCAAAGAAAATAAAGGTGAGTGTTTATTTTGTTAGAAGAAACTGAAATCACTTCATACATATAAACACACTGCAGCAAGTTTGGGATGAGTAAAAGCTTTACTCTCGATCTCGGACATCTCCAGAAGGGCAACAAATGAACACTAACTGATTGGTTGCAGGCCAAATATGTAGACTATTTCTAGGGCATATGCAGTTTAAAGAATGCTTAGAAAATGGACTCAGAGAATAATCACCCCTACAGAACATTCCAAAGGGATATACTAATGTATTGGGAGAGCCTGAGAAAAAGTATTTCTATTCATGCCACGAAATCTGTGTTGGAAATAAAATCATTTATATAGCTACAAATCTGATCCTCCTCAATATTCATTTCTGTGTAAAAAAATGTAAACTGGACAGGAATTATTCCAGTAGGTGATATATTACTTTTTATATGTTTCTACTTTCACTTTTCCACTCCAGTTAGAAAAAAAGAGCATTAGAACAAGTAACTGTACCACCAGCAGTTACAAAGAGTGACATATTTGTGTGCGTACGCATATGTGTGTGTGTGTGTGTGTGTGTGTGTGTGTGTGTGTGTGTGTGTGTGTGTGTGTGCTGTGCAGTCCCAACTAAAAATATATCAGTTTCCCTTTCTCCTTGAAAAGGTATTGTTTTTTTAAGTTAGTTCATTGGTGCCAAGAAGTGGAGAAGTATGCATAACTCTTAACACTCTTAAAGCAGAATGCTTTGTCCCTAGACTGACACCTATATTTTGAGACTATACTCGGGTTGCCAAGTTTTGAAGTGGTTTATGAAATAATTCTGAAGTACCAGTAAAAGCATAGATTTAAAACAGTCCTTCAGTACAGTGTGAAGTTGTCAGGTTGGAACCTCAGCAATCTGGGTTTGTCTGGTGAATTATGCAGCAGCAAATGACAAGCTCCTCATTAATTACATGGAGTATGAGAAATGATCAGTTCATATCTACATATCCAAAGGTCCAACTAAGTATTACAGGATTCATTTTTATGTTTACAAGAGTATCAAAAGCACACTATAGCAGACAATTCCAGTGGATCTGCAACTTGCGGAATAAACAGTGCTAAGTCAAAAATAATTCTATATTGTGTGTGTGAGTCTATATGTATCTTGTCAACGATTTGACAAGCTGGCTATCAAATAATGGACAGATCTAGGACATGTATGATCAGGTAGAAAAACACAGCTAAAGGAGTTTTTCAAACTGTAAGTTTATACTGCCCCTTTAAGATATTTTTCTTAAAGTAAAAGGCATTGGCATTAATCCCTTTTTTCCCATTTTGTACATGGGGTTGGGGTGTCACATAAACAGTTACTATAACCTAGTGTTAATGTTCACAGTACTGTATGGCTAGCCCTGCCCTAGTCATTCTTCCATACCACACACATATCTATGGCCAATTTAGTGTCTCCTGTCTACCTACTGCATGTCTTTGGGATGTGGGAAGAAACCAAGTCATCCAGAAAAAAAAAAAAACATGAGAACACAGGGAAGACATGCAATTTCTGCTCAGAAGGCATCCTACATGAAAACCAAACTGAGGCAACAAAGTTTCCTGCGGTGCCACTGTGCTGCCCCATAAACAATGAACAAAAATGGACATAAGACAACTGGTTAGTTGCCAGAGAGGGACATGCAATGTGCTGTCTGCAAACTGTGTCACCTCTCTTCCAAAGGGCCATTTCCTTCAAGGAGCCCTGCCCTTCTCCCTGCAGTATGAATAGTGGTTTCTTCGGTCTCCACCAGTGAGAATCACACTACACTTTGTTCTTCTGAATGTGTACAAACATCTCATTCCCCTTGGGAGAAGTGAGTGGGCCATGACCTTCACTACTCCCTCTCCCAGTCTGGCTCTTTGAATGTTGGGACCACTAATTGAATTCTGGCCACCAGGGTCACAGTCAAGGCTTCATCCTTCTATGCTACAGAGCAAAAAAGACATAGTGATAATGAAACTAAGTCAGGAGGGTGGCATAAATAACAGTGTTTGCCTCAACAAAAAAGAAAGAGGTGTAATAATGGGTAAAATACTCTAAAATATACAGTATGCGATCAAGAAGATAAACTGAAAAAAATAACTTTAGAAAATGTTGTAAGAGATGAAGAACACATGAAATATGATGGAGTCAGGAAAAACTTAAAGGATACTATGGAAAAAACTGAAACAAATATATATTTTTATCTTTGCATGAAGTGCTACAGAATCTAAACTTGCAAGCAGCCTAATAAGTGCTTATTACTAATTTTATTTATTTATTTTTCTAACCCTGAATAGCCATTTCCATGGAGGAAGACATGTTGATGTGATCTTGTGTTTTTGGAAAGCAACTTTTTTCCCATAATGCAATACAAGGGAACAGGGAAGCAACACTTCAGTACCATAGTCTGTCTTGTCAGATCACCATCCAATTCCCTTAGAATGGAAGTCATGTTTATTCCCTTCATATGTTTTATATCATCTTTAACACCTTCTTGGAAAATGAAAAATAAATACCTGAGACATCACAGTCTTCTTAAAAAGAGATATTTTATGAACTTCAGGTTGTGACAATTTTATTCCTTCCTTAAGTCAGCCAGTGTGTCACATTTCCTGGTTTGCAAAGCTCAGATAAGTAGTAAAGTTGTTTTCAGTGATTACCAGAGTTATTTACCTTCAGATTACTAAAGGCTCAATAGGTTTATGGAAGGAAAAGAATGCACTATGAAGTCAATTTAATATGACACTACAAAGCCAAAGAGTTGTACATTTTGAGCCTGACTAGCTTTATGACCTCAGTGAATATGAAATAAAAAGAAAAAAGATACAGGCACCTGGCTGTATATGTTTTTTTTTCAACAATAGACTTTAATATTGGTTAGGCAAATGAATGCAAGAACAAAGGAGAGAAATTCACAAAGAATGTGTATCATGAGATTTCATTAAGCCCAAACATGGCAAGAAGCTGACGAAAACAGAATACCACAGAGGTAAGAAACTAGTATGTCCTGCCTTTGTAATATATGAAAGTGTGGGAATCGTTCTCATTTACTCTGGGGAAAGGAAATATATAGGGAGTAGTTGCTCTTTAAATGAAACAGGCAACCGAACAGGCAAATGATAGATGGGTGTTATCTATTGATTTGTGGAAATGTACTGCCTTAAGGTGTGGATTCACATATTTTAGTGTAGTACACATATTGTAGTATAGATCCCAGACAAGAAAGCCATCTAGCTTCATATCTCTCAAATGCCCACATTTTAGATGGATACCCCTGAGTTGTTGTCAAACATGCTCCATCAATCCTAAAAATTGACATTATTTTGAGAAGTTAATAGAACCAGCATTTGAAAAGTGTCCATAATTTGAGGCATTTCCCCAATTATTTATTCAAATATCTATTTTGTTTTGCCCATAACTCTGAAAGTAAAAGTTAAGAGGTATGTCTAGCTTTTCTTGAGCAAAAATAAAAGATATCATAGGAATACCGATAAACTATGGAAAAATTATCAGAGGATTCAGAAATTTATGGAGCATTTTGTGGCAAACAACCTGAATGAATATGAAAATAAATCTATTGTGGATTAGCTTTTCTCAGGAAATAACTCAAAAACAGTAGCCATTGCTATTAATATCCAGGCTAATGCCATGACATTCAAAGTTACAACATATGAAGTGCAGGAGTGAAATAAATAAGGATCTAGGTTAGCTAGGGGAGAGAGAGAGAGAGAGAGAGATATCACACATATAGATAACTGACACTGTTTTCAGAAAACAAAAATATACAGCTCACACCTGGAGGTATAAGAAATTCACCTTCTCAAAAACTTGCTTCAATTTTAGGAGATCTTTAGAGAATTGAAGGTACTAGTGGTAAACATGGTGAACTAAGTAAAACTGATGAATACTACATTCATGAGAATGATGTTGTCAAGGGAATATATGGCTTCAAGTGCAAAACACAACACATGCTGTTAATGTTACAAATATTTGGTCTTGGGGGATGGATTAGGGTGAAGTATAATAAGTTGTAAGTGTTTTGTCAGCCAGAGAGATGGTGAACATGGTGTGGAAGTGATGGTTTATACAGAAAAATTATTAATGGTAAAAAAAGCAGCACAGATTGATTTATTTTAAGCAAGAACTTAAACAGATATTGGTGCTGGAGTTACAGATAAAATCTTGCTCTTACAGAGAGAGAGAGAGAGAGAGAGTTCCACAAGACCAAATAATAACCTGGTTTATCTATGAAGTATAAATAGCTTTTATCACTGGAGAAAGCAACAGCAAATAGTAATCTCTTCAAGTTATAAATTATTTTCCTTAATGGAGAAACCAATAGCAAATAATAACCTACTTGATGCATAAATCACTTTCCTTGATTGAGAAATGAAGAGCAAATAGTAGTCTCTTTCATCTATAAATTGTCTTACTGGAGAAATCATGGATAAACAGTAACCCCCTTGATTTATAAATCACTGTACTTACTGCAGAAACCAAGAGTAAACATTAACCACGCTGATTTATAAATCATTTTCCTTACTGGAGTAAAATAAAGAGCAGATGGGCAGTTCCATCATTTATAAATCATTTTTTTTAATGGAGGAACTAAATGCAAATTATAACCTCCTTGATTTATAAATAACATTCTTTATTGGAGAAACACTAACCTCTTTGATTCATGAATAACTATCCTTACTGAAGAAACCTCTTTAATTTGTAAATAACTTTCTTACTAAAGGAAGATAACATATTTTTTATAGGAGATTTGAATCTACTCTCCAGGGAAAGAATTTATAAATGAATGACAGCAAGAGCAGAACAGATACAGTGAAGGATTTATATGAAAAATAATTTTGCACAAATAATGATGGACGTGGTACTCCTCCAGAGAGGGCATTGAGACTATATTTAAAGGACTGTTCCCCACAGAGGTAGAAGAACATTGGAAGAGTTTTACAGGATTCTTCCCCCAGGTGTAGGCAGAAATCGCTGTGTGATCAGTATGTGCTGTTATTCAATACTGAGGCTAGAATGAAGAGGAGATGACAGTGAAATATGTGTGAAGTTTCACCACCTGAGAACAGATGAAAGTTTGAGATGTATGGAACTGGAATCCTGAAGCTGATGTTTAAATCTGGATAGTGTGAAAATTCAGAATACTTCCTTCTTCAATTTGGTGTAAGCTTGTTGTTGGTCTTATTAGGGAACAGGTGTTTTCCCTGCAAAAACAACAAATCCTAATGTTTTTATTTACAATATTTCATTATTTGTGATCCAGTTATGATAAGCAGGGCATTTAAGTCCAGTCTTTCAAAGAATTACAGTGGAATATGAAGCACCTTGTTTGTTGGACTGAGTTAGATGATGTATGCTACCTTCACTTCAAGTAGTCTTACTGGGCATACTTTGTTACAACTATCATGTGAAAAGTAATAGATATGTGATTTGATATAGAAGAGGTAGACGTTTGGGAGCAAACTGAGGGAGTAAACAAACCATTTGAATGGGTCAGGATTGCAGCAGTATTTACAAGGATGTTAGAAGAAGCCAATGTGGTTACATAAGACTGAAAGGTCGGCAATTAGTGGACTACAAGAGATGGAAGGAAGAAGTGGGGGAGAGGAAAAGGATGCACAGTATGAGAAGACCAGAAAAAGGCAACAGAGGTGGTCCTGCAGAAAAAGCACAAAAGTTAAAAGAGCTTTTGTAGAAGGGATCAGGAAAGAAAATGAGGGCTTTTTGGTATATACGAAAGAAGTAAGAGTGGAAAACAAAAAAGATGATAGAGAGATTACAGAAGACTGGAGAAAGGAATGGTTACTTTGTGAATACTTTGCTTCAGTCTTCAAAATAAAAGCAAAAGAAAGATGCCATGCTGGAAAGGAGGCAGTAGAGAGAACAGCAGACTGTGACCAAAATAGAAAAGGAGAAAGGGAGTTTGATGGAACTGGCCATACTTTGGGAAGATGAAGCACATGGTCCAAATAAGCTTCCTTCCAGAGAAGGGGCAATTAAGGGAAAGACAGTATCCTGTATATTTACTACAATATGAGGAGAATAAAGTGAAGGATAGGTTAGATCATGGTACAGTGGGTCCAATACTGTTCAGTGAAAGTATTAATAATAACAATAATGATAACAGTGGTAATAGTGGTGACAGTAATAGCAATAGTAATGTTAATAGTGATAGTGACAGCAATTTCTGTAATATCACTCATTATAATCTATGTTGTGTTGTGCAATGTATAGTCCACAAAGTAAAGAGTGAAGAATGCAATTAATAACAACTGGGATATGCTGTTATCCAACTATGAATTGATAAGAAAGGTAACTTCTCTATCACTATTTCTGTATACACAAACTAATAATTTGAAAAAAAATATTAGATTGTAGAAAGACACAGACAAATGTTTTAAAAGGAACCTATAAAAGTAAAGAATGTTCACAGTGTCATTACATAAATACAGAAAACATGTTCAAACATCCCACAAACAGGAAAAATGTATTATTCTAAAAGTTTTGCCACTTGTGAGACTAGTGGCTTGATTTATTTAACTAGTTGTTAATGTGGTTGTTTTATATAAGCAAAGCTGAACGAAATTTTAGGGTGATGATAAAATAACATGTGTGTGATGAAAGGAGGTACTGCCAGCACAGCTAGCTGGCATTTTATAAATAATTATATGTCATTTGTGAATATCAACATGATTTATATAAGATGCTTGTGTTACAAATGTATTAGAACTGTATGTCATATTTATCAAACTTATTTGAACAGATGTTTGTGTTGAAAAGGTATATGTAAAGTGCTTGGGTTTGAAATGCATCCACAGTGTGCTCTACTGGAGAGAACAGAAATATATACATGCACTATTGTAACTGTTTAAATGCATATGTTTTAACAGTGGAAACTGGAATATAGGAGGTTAACCTCAGTGCAGCAAACTTTAGAAAAATATCTGAAATTAAATCACTTAATAGGCTAGGCCATAAAGATGCTATCTCACAGGTTTCAATGCAGTCAGAGACACAAAGTCTGTACTAGGAAGCTTTCTGTATTGTCTTTGGGGTGAAGTAATTGCTACTCAAGGAGCATGAAGGAATGCAATTGTTGTATGACTTCCAGCACCTGACAAAGATCTGGGCAAAAGCCTTTGTCTGTGTATTTTTACAGGTAGATGCTAAATACTGCCAGATGCCAGCAAAGGGGGTTTTGCTTGGGAACTAGAAGTCAGATGACAAGAAGTGATGTCATTCTGCAAGCTATCCCAGCAGTAATATTTTACATATTATTTTGAGAAGTCTCTTGGTGAGACAGAGAATCTGTATTCTGTCTTGGGCCTGACAACATGAAGAAGAACCATTCACCACATCATCTGCCTCACTCTATAAGTAAGTTACTAGGGAATAGTATAATTATCTTAGATTCAGTCAAGAATATAGTGAAGCTTAGTTAAGATATTATTTTTCTTTATTTGTATGAGACTGTCCTTCAATATTCTTTAACTATTTCCTGTGATTTTGAACACTGATGTCACTGTGAATATATATTTAGTATTTTCTTGTTCTTGTATTATTTATTATTAAATATATCTAAACCTTTATTTGTGTCTGATCTTTGTAGAGATGTTTAAGCTTTGAGAGTTCTTGCATATTTATTTGGCGACACTATGTGGGCCACTCTTAACAGCCTTGCTCTTGCTCAAACTACCATTTGTATTAATATTAATATTACACAGTATGATTGGACACCCTTTGTTAAGGGCTTTAAAGTAGCTGTCAATGGGTTCAGGGGGCAGTGGTAACTACCTTATAGTCTGGGCCAAAGGGGGCATAGCTAGTAAACCTGTGCCAGTCTTTGCCCTGCTGTGTGTGTGTGTGTGTGTGTGTGTGTATGTGTGTGTGTGTGTGTGTGTGTGTGTGTGTGTGTGTGTGTGTGTGTGTGTGTGTGTGTGTGTGTGTGTGTGTGTGTGTGTGTGTGTGTGTGTGTGTGTGTGTGTGCAAATAAAATCTCCTAGAGTGTGTGTGTCAGGAACATGAAGCACTGGTTGGACAGACAGAGAGTGTTGGAAGACTTGGGTTGGAACCCTGGCTAAGGACTCAACTCTATAGCTGTGCCAGTGGGAAGTCTTACTGGGGATCTGGAGAAAGAGGAACCATCCCCAGACTGACTGTGGTCTCTGTGTGTTCTTAAGGGAAATTGCACTTGATGCAGAGAGCTGCATCTGGAAATAATTTGTGTACTTGTTATCCTCCCAGTGAACATTCCCTTACAAGTGCCAGTGGTGAAGACTGAGGCTCCTTGATTACTGGCCCAGAGGTGGGATATCCACATCACATATTGGTTGGCAGTGGTGGGTCATCACAATATGTATAAGAAGAAAAACAAAAATAAATTCATTGTATCATTATCGGGAAAACAGCTGATCATGAACTTTCCTACAGTCTTCTAGCGCTAGAGGTAGTGAGATTAAGAAAAACTGAAGAAGATTTTAAAAACAACTTCTTAACACTGGAGTTGGCGTGATAGCTGCAGTTAAACAATACGAATAGTAAAGGGCTGAATGATAATGTGATATTGAAGCCATAAGGAACAGGGCTTTGACATTTTTGTAAATCTGTAATTTAAATATTTTTTATGAAGCTTCATTCTTGATTTTAATTCAGTGGAAATGTTGATGTCATATGTCATGTGATTTAGATGTCTTTATATTGACTTATTCTATTATCAGTTCTTGAATCCTGATGAAAGATTTGTTTTGCAGCCTGAAGATGTAAAGGTCTTGTAATTTGCTTTTAAGTTAATGATTTTTTATTATTTTATTTTATCTCTTTCAGTGTGTTTTAGTCTCTATTTGATCACATAAATTGATTTATTCTGAATAACCATAACAGCTTACCGTGTGTGGATTCCTGTTCAAAATAAAATATCCAGAAGCTGTTCAGCTCAAGGATATGACACAACTTCATAATTGGTATGGTAGTCAAGAAAAGCTGGCTCGATTTCAGAGGATATTATTTTATGCCTGATAATACCAGAAAAGGACATTTCAGTGTTGTGGAACATTTTGAGGCAGTTTCAGATCTTTTTGGGATATAAAATTAATGAAACTAAAACAAAAGTAATAATATCTGTAAATTATGTACACACACATGAAGTGGTTCAGCAATATCATATCCATACTTATGGGGACATGATAAAATGAAGTACTTAGGAGTATGGACTAAAAAGGATTTTGGTGTGGCAGCTATGTATATGTGTGAAGAGATTAAACAAAAGATAATACAAAAACTGAGAAACTGAAAGCTCTGTTATATGGATATGGATAGCAGGCTACAAGCAGTTGAAAGTTTTTAGTCCCTTTCATTTTATACAGAGGTCAGGCATATTTTTATCAACCAGAGAAGAAGTTGTGGATAGCAATTAATAAAGAGCTGAAGGATTTTATCTGGGAGGGTAAGACAGCAAGAGTCAAGTGTGATAAGTTGATTCTTCCAAATGAACAAGGCAGTTTGGGATTACCCGATTTGAAGGGGTATTTCAGAGCTAAACAGTTAAGGCTTCTATACATAGTACAAGTAGAAACATGTAATTCAAAGTGGAAAGGGATGATGATGAAATGGGGGGAAGCTCAAGAAACAAAGAGAGACTGACATTTTGGATGCAGATCCTTAAGGAGCATAACAATAACTATACAGAATATTAGCAGAAAGTATTCTAAGAACTAAGGCAACATGGGAATGGAGAAAGGAGATTCTGCCAATAGGGATGACTTCAATTAGGAATACTGACAACAGGCAAGAGGAAGCTGGAATTTATTGGAGAAAACTGGCAAAAGAACCAAGGTATTGGGAGCAAATAATTAGAGTGGAAAGGTAATAGAATGGGAAGAGGCCACACATTTATTTGGACTGCAGGCAAGAGATTGCCTTCCCTATCAAGGATTGATATCAGAGTATAGGCAAAGAGAAAGAAATAGGGGGGCCCTAAATGAAAGACCAGCACTGGTAGAGTTTCTAGTAGAATCTAGAACAAAAGGTGCTGTTAAAAAAGGAATAATTAGTAGAGCATACAAATATTGCATGGTAACTGTAAGAGTCAATCAAAGGATTGGGAAGAGAGACTGGATAAGCAATTCACAAAGAAACAATGGGAGATAATCCCAAATATGCAACAAAGTCTAGAAGATTTAGGATCTTTGCTTGGAAGTGTTTACATAGGTATTTTTATACCCCAAGTATACTCCAAAGAATTTTTCCTCAAGCAGACAGCAAATGTTGGAGGTGTCATGGGGAAGAAAAAGGTAATTTGGAGCATATTTTCTGGGAGGGTAATGAATTGGCAGACTTTAAAGATTCCCTGCAGACTGCTCTGTCAGAGATACTGGGTGAACAAATTGGTGTAACTAAGGAAATGATTTTTTGAGCTATGATATAGAATCGGAATTGTCTAGACATAGTAAGGCATTGCTGATAATTATGATGGCTGCCAAAAAAGCAATTACTAGAAAATAGAAGTCAAAGTTTGAACCAACTGTACTAGAAGTGGAGAATATAATAACAAAGATAAAATAACTTGAATTGGGATATTTAGATAAGGGTAGGAGCAAATTACATAGGAAGAAATGGGAATTGTGGGAACAATACATACAGGGAAGGAATGAGGTTTAAAGGAAGGCAGGACTTGAATGAGCTATGTAATGTTTGACTGACAATGATTGGTTATATTATAAGTGATGTATAATGTTTGCAGCAAGGATTGTGTCAATATGGTTTGTACTGTAAAAAGCTTACAACTAGGATTGTGCCAATATTGTTTCTTTTCATTTATATAAATGTATGATTACCTACATCATAAGTGATAATTTAATAAAGAAGTTTCTTGCTTAAAAAAAAAAAATTCAACTATGGAAAGCTGAACCACATTACTAAACAATGTGCCACCAGACTCTCCCATCCACCCAGCCATGTGCCGAGCTTTCACATCTGCCTCCCATAACCCATTCACCTTTCCTCCTATGATAGTGTTGCTGTCCCCTGCCACCGTTCTCCACCCCACCTGTGCAACTGATGATCACTGTACCCTGCCCAACCCTCAGACTTGTGTGCGTTAGGTAATGTTTGATGCACAGGGTGGCTAAACAATGCACTTTACTATATAGACTGGGTATAGTACTGTGTGCATATTCTATCTCCTCTATAGTCCACACTTGTGGATCAGATGCTGCCTCTTTGCTAGTGCTATTGTATATCATTCCCATTTAAGTATTGCAGGGTTCTGATGTACCGGCTCCTTCAACGACTCCTCTGTCAGCACCCCTCCACTGTTGTCTTCAAACATTCAGTGGTATTGCTGTCTTGTAACTATTTATGTACAACCATGCTGTGTAGCATAGCACAGATGATGAATAACTTGATGCAGATCTTTGGAGAATACTGCAATACACAATCACAGGTATTTAGGCAACAGAAAAGGGCCATCAGCACTTCAAACACATGCTCGAAGATGTTATACTTCTGTGACAGCATAGTGTTATAGGCTATCTCTGCCATGGACTAAGGGCTGTAGATAGGTGCCATTAGCCATTGCTCCAAAGCGTATCCTGCATCATTTGCAACATAGAATATTGGACAGCATTATGAGTGGACTGTGTACTGCATCCTTGTGGGTGTGTTTTCTCCTACTGATCAAATGGTCCTATAGAAAATCACCTAGTTCAACCCGCTTTTGTGGGTCATAGTGTTCAAAATTTGGGAAATGTGGAAAATGTGTGGATGGCACACAGACAAATTGTAAATAATACCCTGTATACTATGCACAGTCTGGAAGCTGATGGATTGGAAACCCTTCTGGCTGATATATATGACACCATGTGGAGCAAGCAGGACCTTGATAGCAATATGGGTGCAGTCAATAGTCTCTAGAACCTCATGGATGAGCGACTGAGCTTCCAAGTGCTCCAGATTATGCGGAATGTTTCACATTTAATTATGAGTGAAGCCACTGTTTCGCTGTTCTTCATTGAACAGCTGTGGCTCCACTACACGCATTCTGATTGGTTTGTGTACCATAATTACTGCCAATCGGCATTGCGGTATACAAACTAATGCATAGCTCTGCTGCCTTTCTACATTACACAGTGTTGGCTGTGATCTACAGTTTTTATTGGCTTGTACACCACATTTACAGCCAATCGCGAATGCGGCATATGAGCCAATCAAGTAACACATCTCAGGAGGACGGGATTATATTTTTCTTGAATTCAGTCCACTACTGCAGCACTTGTGGGATGCACAAAAAAATAAATAAATAAACCATTTACTGAAGGCTGAGTAGTACCTTTGAGACTTTAAATAGCTGATGTGACTTATTCACTGCTGGTAAAACAGTTCAGGCTATTTTCTGATAGTACATTTCGTTTTTCCATCCTAGTCTCTTAAAATGCACTTTTGTGGCATGGGGTATTAGAGTTGTAATGTAACTAACTGCGTGTACTTCCCACAAGTCCTTCTCCAGCTTCAAGCGTTTTCACAGGCTGGCTACCGTTTCACCCATTTCCTTACAGAGCCAGTGCTCCTCTAATGGCAAACATCATCGTCACCATCATGTGTATCTGTGTGCCATATAGTTGGCATGCATTCTGTGCTACAAGTTATGGCAATAAACTATGTATTACTAGGCTCACGGGTACATTACTGGATTGTAAATTATACCTGAAAAATTACATCATGAATATATTTTGCAGGATCTATGGGGACAAAAATAGTGCCCTTTAAAAGAGATATATTTTATAAAACACAGAATGAATACAATATGGCCCATGTATTGTTTTGTTATTGCATTTTCACTTTATATGCCAAATAATGAAGTGACACTGGAATGAGATGCCAAGAAATATGGTGAAAATGAAAATACTGAACAGGGTGACAGATGGAAATTAGGAAAGACAAAACAACAAAATGAACAGAATGCTGAATACTAGACCTAAATAAAAATGTAAATGAAAGTTAAACTTAAACAATGAATTTGACCCATGAAAGTGTCTGTAATACATACAGTACAGATGGTAGATAATGGGGAATAACAGGATATTCATCTACATGAAATGCCATTAAGAAAAGACCAGCTAAGACGTATAAAATTTCATTGAGGAATTTTGTGTGGAGGTCAGCACATCAAAAACTACCTAAACAAAACCAAAATCATGTTGAAAATTAAGGAAGAAAGGAAATATAATGGAGAGGGATACATTGATCAATAAGAACAATAGAGCAGATGCAAAATACTGGAGGTTTTGAGTTGCCATTATATTTGTATTAAGGCTTCATGTTTTGAAAATGTGGAAACATTGTTTATTGATCATATAATCATATTAATGGACTAAAGGAATGAGTTTATATTACTGTAAAATGCATTTAGAAGATATTACACAGAAATTGCAAAGTTGTTACTATCAAATAAGATATGAAACAGTACGGTATAGCTCTGCATGGAACTCTCTAAAATAAATATGTATATGACAAGTAGGGAAACTGTGGTTAGGACTGTTTGCTGATGATATGCAATAATTAC